>NW_007253826.1:22877-66366 GCF_000164805.1 Carlito syrichta | reverse complement strand
GCCCTCTCCTTCCATACACATATCTTGTGGCTTCTCGAGAAAAGATCGACTTGTTTTAGAAAGAGCTCTTAAATCTCTTTAGAGTAAGACAATGTAAATACATAGTAGCCTCAGAATAAATACTTTGGCAGAAAAATTTTGGGAAGAATCACTATGAAATGAAAAGCATCTAGATGTTGGATTCATAACAAAAGTTTGTTTTGGTTCCTTATTAACTTTGAGACCAAGAATGTTTCACCTTCTTTCTTAGGGACAGTTTCTGAATTTAATATAATGAGATTACTCTGAATATTAACTTAAGTAACACTCCTAAAGTAGTAAGCAAAATGTGTGGCATATGCGGGTTCTTGATAAATGATTTTTCCCCCCTTTCATTCCTTTCAATAGCAGGGAAGCAAAACTTTACAAATATATGATGATTATTTTTCGTGATTTTTCTTTATGAAGCCTGAGTTGTGCCATGTGCTGCAGGTGCCTAACTTTATCCGTTATATACAAACACTGCGACTGATTTATAGTAATAATGTTGAATGCCTTTAAGACTTCTGTAAAGGTATTTTCATTTTCAGTGCCTCCTTTTCTTTTTTGTCTCAGGTCCTACTAAATTCATAGCAAGTCTTGGAATCTAATTGAGGTAGAATATACAAAATGTGTTCAGGTAGTGATTAAATATATTTAGTTCAAAAAGAAATGAGTAGTGGAAATGAATGCAGTAGACCATTTATTTTATTTTTATCGCAAAATAATTATATCATATATAATAATTATATATGTTATTTTATGTGTGTGTGTGTGTGTGTGTGTGTGTGTGTGTGTGTGTGTGTGTGTGTGTGTGTGTTTTCAACATTTAAAAACAAATGAAATGCCCACTGTGATCCAATATACTCACTAATGTAAGATAGTCTTCTTACACTTGTTCAAGGGTCTGTTTCTGGGTAAACCCAAACTGAGGTACAGAGAAACATTCCCCCTCAACCTTCAAATTGAAAGAATTCTCTTTCATGGTGAAGAATAAAAAGTTTTCACTTTGGGAAAATGCCTTTTTTTTCTTAAAGGAAAAAAACATGAATGACACAGTCTGAGGGTAACAAACTCATGAACGAGGAGCCTACTGGGTGTGCTTCCCCATCCCTCACACAATGTCACCCTCTCTGAAGGCTTCTGAGTGCAGCCATTACATGTACCTTGTGTATTGCCCCAAACTATGTCATTGCAATTGATGTTCGTTGAATTCACTTGGGTGCCCAAGATGAATATCTTTCTTTCTTCAGAGCAATTGTCCATAACCACATGAGTTTCAGTAGCTGGTAAGAAAAGCAATGGGCAGGCTTAGCTATACTGTAAGAATATATAAACATGTGCATAGTAGCCAGGTGTGGTGGCATGCACCCATAGGTCCAGATACTTGGGAGGCTGAGGCAGGAGGATCTCTTGAGCCCAGGAGTTTGAGACCAGCCTGGGAAATACAGCGAGATCTTGCTCTAAGAAAAATATGCATATCCATGAACAGCTTCCATTTACTAAATGTCCAGGACATGCAGGCACTAGGCTAAGAATCTGATACATGTCTTCTTGTAACAGTCTCCTATAACTCCCTGAGGAGCCATTATGCAGATGAGGAAATTGAAGTTCCAAAGATAGGTCAGACTCTAACTCCTGAAACCAAGTTCTTAACTAACAACCCATAGTATATAATTGTCTTTGAAGCAACAATTATATTTCTAGGAATTTATTCTCAGGAAGCAATAATTGACAAGATGGAATATTTAGCTATGAAAAAATTTGTAGCAGCATAGATAGTAATGGTGAAAAATGGGACATTACCTAGATGTTCAACAAGAAGCAATTAATTAATTGATGACATTTTCCTATAATGGAAACTATGACTCCAAGAAAAATGAAGACATGGAAGAATTATAATTTTAAAAAGCACATAAAAAGGTATCAATTATACCTCAAAAAAGTTGCAAAAAAAATCAAGCTGAAAATATTTAGCTTGAAAAGCAGACAACACAACACTGGTCACGAGTTGGAAATTGTTGACTTGGGTAATGGGTGCATTAGGGTTCTTATTCTGTCCCCTTTTTTACATGCTAGAAAGATTTTATTTTTAAAAAAAAAAGCAAGTAAAAAATAGCACACCAAGAATGACTACTTTAATAACATTTTACAATGCTAAAGAGTGGGAAAGATAGGATAATTATAATTATAATAATTATCACCCTGGCTCTAAGTGCATCACATGCACTATTATTGCCCCCATTTTACAGATGAGGATATTGAAACCCAGTGAGGTGTAGTCACTGGTCCTGGACCAAACAGTTAGAACTTGGCAAAATCAGGAGAGAGAAGACTTACTTGTAATCTGGAAAACAGTTTAATTTTGACCCAAAGTGATCAAATTCCAGTTTCCCTAGGTTGGGCACTGAATTTTCAAAAAAGAACTTTTTTTTTTTTTTTTTAGTCAAGGTCTCACTCTGTTGCCCAGGCTGGAGTGCAGTGGCATGATCACAGCTCACTGCAACCTCGACCTTCTGGCGGAATCTGACTTTTATTGGGTGTGTACACCTGTGAAATCAACACCACAATCAAGATAGTGAGCACTTCTATCACCCCCAATGGTTCCCCCAAATTTCCTCATGCATCTTTGTCATGCCTCTTTCCATCCCCTCCTTGTCACTATAGCTATGTTTGCATTTTCTAGAATTTTGGGTTTTTTTGAGTCAGAGTCTCATGCAGTGGTATGCTCATGGCCAGTGCAACCTTGACCTGCTGGGCCCAGGTGAACCTTCTACCTCAGTCTTCCAAGTAGCTAGAACCACAGGTACGTGCCACTACACCCGGATAATTTATTTATTTATTGTAGAGTCGAGGTCTTGCCATGTTGCCCAGTCTGGTCTCAAACCCCTGGGAATAGGCAATTCTCTCTCTGCCACCTCCCAAAGTTTTGGGATGACAGGTGTGAGTCACCACACCCAGCACATTTTTTAGAATTTTATATAAATGGACTCGTGCAGTGTCCTTATTTGCCTACCTCAGACCCCAGCAGCAGCCAGTTCTCAGTATGCATCAAGTCTTATAATCTTCCTACCCACAGCGCTTCTTTGGATTTTCTGGACTTCTTGGTCTGGGGTTTCCAAGGCAGTTTTGATAGCACTTGCTTCCACCTTCTGAAGAGCAAATGTAGCCACGGATGTCACTTCTTGCTTCTTTCTTGTTGCCTATAGAGTCTTACTGGTGAGAAGTGACTCAAATTTGTCAGCCATCTATTGCAGCTATGAAAACAAAGAATCTTTAAAAAAAATCTAATCTGTGTTGGGCACAGTGGCTCATGGCTGTAAGCCCAGCACTTTGGGAGGCTGAGGTGGGAGAATTGCTTGAGGTCAAGAGTTCAAGACCAGCCTGGGCAACATAATGAGACTTTGTCTCTAAAAAACTCAAAATCTGGGCATGGTGGTGCACACCTGTGGTCCCAGCTACTCAGGAGGCTAAAGAGGAAGGGTCATGTGGGCCCAGGAGGTTGAAGCTACCATGAGCCATGATTGTGACATCACACTTCAGCCCGAGTGGCAGAGTTAGACCCTGACTCAAAAAATGAAAATCTAATCTGAGAGGTCCCATATCCAAAAGGACAGTAGAAAGCAGGTTCTGGAGCCAGAGGAACCGGGTTCAAATCCTGACTCCACCATTTCCAGCTGTGACCTTGGGTAAATCACTCACACTCTGGGCCTCAAGACAGTAAAAGCAACTCAGAGAGTTTCCTGGAAGAATAAATGAGTTAAGAGATGTTATGCAATTAGAACAGTATCTGTATCTGGTAACATGTTTTGCCAACAGGGCAATGCTAAGTTTGCTAGACATTGACTAGTGATTGTCAACAGGAAGCAAGTCCACCCCCTCCCTATCACTGGGGATGCTTGGTAATGTGTGGAGACATTTTATATTGTTATAACAAGGTGTTGAATGTTACTGGCACCTAGTGAGATGAGGCCAGGGATGTGGTTCAACATCCTACAACACACAGGACAGCTTCCACCACAAAGAATGATCTGGCTCCACATGTTGAAATAAGTGTTAAAACCCTGAAATAGAGTTATAGCTCAGTGGACACTTTAACTGGCCTTTTTAAAATCAAGAAATTTGAGCAGGTGCAGTGGCTTTCACCTGTAATCACAGTACTTTGTGAGGCCGAGGCGAGAGAACTCCCTGAGCCCACAGGTTTGAGACCAGCCTGGACAACTTGGTGATACCTCTTCTCTACAGTAAATCAAAAAATTAGCTGGGCATGCTGTTGCATTCCTGTAGTTCCAGCTACTTGGAAGGCTGAGGTGGAAGGATTGCCTGAGCCCAGCAGGCTGAGACTATAGCAACCATGAGCATGTCCCTGCACTTCAGCCTGAGTGACAGAAAGAGACTTCAACTAAAAAAAAAAAGTAATTCAAGCAATTTTTTGGCCAAGTTTGGTGGCTCAACCTGTAATCCCAGCATTTTGGAAGGCCAAGGCGGGTGAATTGCCTGAGTCCACGGGTTCGAGACCAGTCCCAGCAACTTGGCGAGACCTTATCTCTACAATAAATCAAAAAATTAGCCAAGCATGGTAGCAGCACACCTGTAGTTCCAGCTACTTGGAAGGCTGAGGTGGAAGGATAGCTGGACCTCAGCAGGTCAAAGCTGGGGTGGCCATGAGCGTGCCACTGCACTCTAGTCTGGGTGGCAGAGTGAGACTCCAACTCAAAAAAAAAAAAAAGAAAGAAATTTGTCCATGAAGGTTAACAAAGTGATGGGTCAGTGGCTGGGGAAGAATGAAGGGCCAAGGTGAAGTTTAAAATATTGCAATAGAGGTGATTTGAAAGACTACTTCTGTGCTGATCCCCCATCCTTGTGCTCAAAGTATGGTCCTTAAGTTGGCAGCATCAGCATCATTTGGGAGCCCGTGAGGAATGCAGCATCTTAGGTTTCAGATCAGGGGTGCTGAACCCAAATCTTCACGTTCATAAGCTCCCTGGGGACTCGTGGGCACATGAAAGTAGTAGACAGGAAATTTCATCTGAAGAGGAATTTGTCTTCTCTACTTCTCTTTCCCAGTAACCTGGAACAGTCTTGGCAGATAGTAGGTGCTCAACAAATGTTCCAGGGCTGAATGAATGCTCTTAAGAAAAAAATGCTATCACACCAAAGAGTTATAAGCACAGTGATATTTTTAAAGGATGTGGAGAAAAGAAAGCACTCACACACTGTTGGTGGGAATGTAAATTAGTACAACCTCGATGGAAAACAGTATGGAGACTTCTTCCAAGGACTAAAAATAGATCTACCATCTGATGCAGCAATCCCTCTACTGGGTATCTATCCAAAGGAAAATAAGTTATTATATAAAAAAGAAACCTGCACTCATATGTTCATCACAGCACTACTCACAATCACAAAGATTTGAAATCAACCTAAGTGTCCATCAGTGGATGACTGACTAAAGAAAACATGGCCTATATATACAATGTGTCTTGTAGCAACATGGACGGAACTGGAGGTCATTATCTGTTCTTATGTTTAAGTGGATATTATCCATGTTAACTTTTCACTTGGGAGAAGTTTTGAAGATTATGGCCTTGGTTTTTTAAATATTAAATTAAATTAACTTAAATTTTAGAGTTGTGGGGAGCAAGTGAGGATTTACTACATAAACAAGTTGCACACAGCTGAAGTTTGAGCTGCTAGCTCTACCCCTGATGGTGGATCCGGTACCCAGTGTGTTGCCACATGCCCCCTCCCTTCTCCTTCCCTCCCTCCCCTAGCAGTGTCCAGCATCTGCCAATCCTACCCTTGTGCACGTGGGACCAGTGATCAGGGCCTGCTTATGAGTGAGAACTCGCAGTATTCAGTTCTTTGTTTCTGTGATAGTTCACTTAGTGTGATGGTCTCCAGCTGCTTTCATGTTGCTGTGAAGATGGAGGCCATTATCAAAAGTGAAAGAAGTCAGAACAAGAAAGATGAGTACTGCATGTACTTTCAAGTGGTAGTTAAACAATGTGTATACACATGGACGTAGAGTGCAGAGTGTGGATTGACAGACACTGGAGACTCAGAAGGATGGGAGAGTAGGAGCAGGAAAAGCTATGAAAAATGACTTAATGAGTACAATGCACATTATTTGGGTGATGGATATACTATCAGTCCTTTCTGGGTCACCAGAAGTGCAATCCTCACTACCATACAATATGCCTTGTAACAAACATGCATTTGCACACATGGAATCAAAAATACGTTATTTAACAAAAAATACTGGTGAAGCCCTTTGTAGACTATAGTCAAATAATCTCACAAATGTAACAAATAAGAAACCCAACATGCACAGCAATGAATAAAACATGCCACCCCATGAGTGCGAAAAGGACTAAAGAACGAATATGTACATTTGATTTATATGTCTAAATCTCCACAGAAAAGTGCAGGAGAAACTGAGAACTTTGGAGATGAGAGGAACTTGATGCCTGGGTTTGGGGTGGAAGGGAGACTCAACGCTTCCTCTCCTATCCTGTTTAAGGTTTTTTTTTAATTTTTTATTTTTTTAGTCAGAGTTTCATTCTGTCTCCCAGGTTGGAGTACAGTGGGACTATCCTGGCTCACTGCAGCCTTGACCTCAGGTGATCCTTCTACTTAGTATCCCTAGTAGCTGGGGCCATGTTTGGCTAATTTTTTGTTTTTGTTTTTGTAGAGACAAAGTCTCACTATGTTGCCCAGGCTGGTCTCAAATGCCAGATCTTCTTTCTCAAGCAATCCTCTCACCTTGGCCTACATGAGTGGTGGGATTACAGATGTGAGCGAAGGTTGCTTTTGCTTGTTTGTTTTGCTTTGTTTTGTTTTTTGATATGAAGTATTGCTCTGTGGCCCAGGCTGGAGTGCAGTGGTGCAATCATAGGTTAATGCAGCCTCGAACTCCTGGACTCAAGCGATCCTCCCACCTTAGCCTCTCCAATAGCTGGGACTACTCATGTCTGCCACCATGCCCAGATAATTTTTACATGTTTTATAGAGATGGGATCTCGCTTTGTTGCCTAGGTTGGTCTTGAGCTCCTGGACTCAAGTGATCCTCCTGCCTGTCTCCCAAACTGCTGAGGTTACATGTGTGAGCCACCATGCTCAGTCCCTGAGTTTTGAATCACAAATATACTACCTCTTCAATAAATAAAAAGCAGCAGATAAATAAAAGTGTGACTACTCTGTTTGCTAGCAAAGTGGCCTTGGAGTGTTGCTGATACTCATGGGATTCCTATAAGGCCTGAGTATTTGGCTAAGATCCTACTCATGCTATTTGTATGTGGATGCTCATAGTAAATGCACCATTACCAGAGGACTCTTAAGAGAGTCCCTGTTCCTGTTGATACTGAAAAAGCACTCAGTTCATCTGGCTAGAGGAAGAGGCAGACACAGTCACTTTCTACCTGTACTCACTGGCTCCCCTGGTCTCCTCTGACCTGTGCCAAATGCAAATCTTCCTTTCTGCAGCTCTCTAACCACCCTGTCTTGCAGACCCCTGTGGTGAGCAGAATTCTAATTCTGCCCTCATAGCCCCACTGCCTGCTGAGCACATACCTTCCGGGCATTCAATCAAATGTGAGTCTAGGTGTTCCTATGCAGGGACTTTACAGATGGAATTTAGGCCCTGAATCTGTTGACTTTAAGCCAGGGAGTATATCCTGCATGGCCCTGACCTAATCAGGTGAGCCTTTACAAGAGTTGGGCTCTTTCTGAAGAAAACAGGTTCAAAGCTTAAGAAAGACTGCATGTGAGGAATATTTTCCCACTGGCCTCCAGAAGAGAAGGCTGTTGCATTGAGAGAAGGCCATTTGGGAGGGAATGTGAGTAGTCCTCAGGAACCTGAGCATGGTCCCCTGCTGACAGCTACCAAGAAAGCGGGACCTCAGTTTTATAACCAGGAAAAACTGAATTCTTTCAGCAACCAGGGAGCTTGGAGGAGGGTCTCAAGCCTCAGATGAAATGGCTGCACCAGCTGACATGACGGTTTCAGTTTTGTGTAAACTAAAAATAAAACCCTAAGCCTCCCAACTGAAACAACCCCTTCTTGGCCAGGGGACCCCAGAAGAGCCTTCAAAACTTAATTCCCTGGGCCAGGAGTGGTGGTTCACACCTATAATCCCAGCACTTTGGAAGACTGAGGTGAGAGGATTGCCTGAGCCCAGAGTTCAAGACCAGCCTGGGCAATTTGGTGAGACTTCATCTCTACAATAAATTAAGAAAAATTAGCCAGGCATGGTGGCACATGCCTGTAGTTCCAGCTTCTTGGAAGACTGAGGTGGAAGGATCTCTTGAGCCCAGCAGATTGAGGCTATGGTAGCCATAAGCATGTCACTGCCCTCCAGCCTGGGCAACAGGGTGAGACTCCAACTCAAAAAAACAAAACAAAACAAAACAAACAAAACTTAGCTCCCAGTCATGATGGAATGGGAGGTCAGACATGACTTACCATGTTCCCTCTCTTTTGTGGCTTAGACACCAGAATTGAGTAGCCTGAATGTTAAAACAGAAATATTAAGATTGACAGAACAGATCCTTTGTGGCACTAAGGCACTGAATTATAAACAGCATCTAAGGCCATGCCATCCAGGCAAGGGTTAAGTCATGCACCCCTACACTTAAGGAATAAGCTATGCTCTTTTTTGTTGTTGTTGTTGTTGTTAGGGACTTACTCTGTTGCCCAGGATGGAGGACGTGGCACTCTCAGGGCTCACAGCTGTCTCAACCTCCTGAACTCAGGCAATTCTCCCACCTCAACTTCCCGAATAGCTTGAACCACAGGCACATGCCACAACACCCAACTAATTTTTAAAATATTTTTGTAAAGACAAGTTCTTGCTATGTTGCCCAGACTGGTCTCTACTCCCGGGCTCAAGCAATTCTCTCACCTCCACCTCCCAAAGTGTTGGGATTACAGGCATAAGCCACCACACCCGGCTGGAATAAACTATATTCTGACAGCCACAAGGCTTTTCTTTGTCTCGAGCAGCTAAACAAGCACTGGCCTTAAAATAAGCAAAATTAACACATTTATGATTGAAAAAATTTTCACTTTCCTAATACTGAAAGTGGGTAAAAATAAAGTTTGCAGCTGGTTGCTGCAAACTTCTGTCACTAAGCACAAATGAAATGGTCTTTTGTAAATTGTCACCTTTTTCACAGTACAGCTGAAAGTTGCATATATATTCAGTATTTGCCTTAGACACCACTCTTGCTGCATTCTGGTTTTGCATTTTTATTCAGATTGCAAACCAAATATATATTACATGTATATATATTTCTTCATTTACATTGCATCATTCCATCACTATCTGTCTCACTATCACTAATAAGTTCACTGGCTTCACAGTAGACCTCGGAAATCTCATCAACATATATTTCTTCATTTTCCATAGTTATGGCAAATTATTTTTAATGTTGAAGTATGAAAGTGCTGAAATATCAAAAATGCAAGTATACAACACTAACTACATGAAAATAATGACCAACTTGCAAATTTTTTACCAACTACGTAAATCAGTAACAACATTGCACAGGTGATATCAGATAATTATCTCAATTAACTTTCTCCTTGCCTCCTATTCATTTTCAAGCAAAATATAATAGCACATACATATGACAATGTTGCAGCATTCAGAATCCGAATTTGGAATGAGTACATTCGCATCGGTGGCAACCAGCAACCAAATTTGAAATGTTGTAAATTCATGTCAGCAATCACAAATGAGTTAAAACAATTCACAGCTCACACACTTTGACTAACTGATGCCCTTGTCTACCAGTCATAACTACAGCTTTGATTGGACAAAAGACTGATTTTAGTAACTTTCTCCTGATATGAGAACACTGACTATGGATTTGTCCTTGGCTGGGCTACAGAGTCTACACACTTGTGTACCTTCATAGCCTGAAAAGATCTTTTGAAATATAGGGCCTATGAAAGGAAAAAACAAACAGCCCCATTAAAAAGTGGGCAAAAGACATGAATAGACACTTCTCAAAAGAAGATATAAGGGCAGCCAACAGATACATGGAAAAGTGCTCAGCCTCACTCATCAGAGAAATGCAAATGAAAACCATATTGAGGTACTATCTAACCCCAGTAAGAATGGCCATCATTAATAAAACAAACAACAACAGATGCTGGTGAGAATGTGGAGAAAAAGGAATGCTTCTACACTGCTGGTGGGAATGCAAACCAGTGCAACCTCTTTGGAAGACAGTTTGGCGATTTCTGAAAGAACTAGAAATTGACATTCCAAATGACTCAGCAATTCCCCTATTTGGAATATACTCAGAGGAATTCAAGACCTTTTACAAAACAGATACCTGTACATGCATGTTTGTTGCATCTCTGTTCACAATAGCAAAAACATGGAACCAACTGTGCTGCCCATCAAAGCTGGACTGGACAAAAAATGTGGTACACATACACATGGAATATTATGCAGCTACGAAGAAGAGCAAACATATGGACTTCGCAGCACTTGGATGGATTTAGAGTCTATCACACTTAGTGATCTATCACAGAAACAAAGAACAGAGTACCATATGTTCTCACTCATAAGTGGACCTTGAACAATTATCATAATACTATAAAAAAGGAATTGGCAGTAGTGGAAAACTTCCAGGGTAGGGTGGGTGGGATTGGCAGTTGAGGGAAACTACCAGGGGAGGGAGGGGCACACCTCATCAACAGGGGTACCTGCATAATGACCATTTGTATACCTAACCCTGAATTGCACCCCACATCTTTAAAATAAAGGAAAAAAAGGAAATATAGGGCCTAACTGTAATACACCCCAAAGTAAACATAAGTTGTATGTAACATGCTTGTTTGCTGAATGTGTATGTGTCACGACCACCTTCATTAATATTGATAGCTCCTCCTATAGCCTTTTGAATATGTATGTTTCATATTCTCCTTCAAAGTTCTTGTCTGTGGTCTTGGCTTCCCAGCCTGTGGGACACATGCTTCCCAGCCTGTGGGACACATGCTTCCCAGCCTGTGGGACAGTAACCTTGAGGCTGTAACCTTCGACAAGAAATAAAGTTTCCTCTCTTTTTCCAAGACTGAAGATATATCGTGGGTGCCAAAAAATGTATACACATTTTAAGAGATGTTTGCTGTAATAAGACGTGTCTGGACCCTTGTGGTAACCACTTTGAGTACTTCTTGTAATTGCAGAAGTTAAACGTGACTTGTAGCCATCTTATTGAGTATTACAATTTTAATACTTTTTTACCTTTTTTAAAGTGTGTATACATTTTTGGGGTCTCTCACTCTTTCTCTTTCTCTCTCGTTAGATAGATAGATAGATAGATAGATAGATAGATAGATAGATAGATAGACAGATAGACAGACAGACTTAGAACTTGTAAGACTGAGCAGAGAATCCATCCTGCCATGTTGAAATGCTGACCCACAGAAACTGCAAGATAATATATTTTGTAACATTGTGGAAATTTGTTATACGGCAACAGATGCAGAGTGCAACCCCTCCCGGACTCTTGGAAGGGGCCATGAAGACTGCAAAGCTGATGAGGTGGGTGCAGTGGCAGGTAGTGCTGCTGTCTCTGGTGTCCATCACGCTGCTGCCTGTGGTGGCCCAATGACCACACCCATCCTGGCCATACTCCCAGAAGACACAGAACACCTCTTGCCTCAGCCCAGCGGTCACTGGCTATAAAAACAGGGCACAGGTGTGAGCTGGTGATTATGGTCCTCAGAGAGGCTGACCCAAAGCTGGTTCATGAAGGGCTGACTTTTTGGGGAGATGATACCCTCACAACAGAGCCCTCTGAACCCCAAAGCTGAGCAGGAAGGCTGTGCCTGGGACTCAGGCTCCTTCCCCATTCATGGCCCTCTCCCTCTAGCAGTTACACAATGGGAGAAGGTGAAGATGACTGGGGAACTGAGATTCTGGGTGTTTTTCTTGCTCAGAAAGGCAGAGATGACATCTGAGAGCAGTGAGCCTTTGTGCTTCTATGGAGCTGCCTGCTTTTCAGGCCCCAGGAGCAGGAGGGTCTCAGTCATCAGCTTACCCATCCCTGGAGTGGAGACAAGGCTCATCACAGGAAGGCCTGTGGGGCAAGGCCAAGGTTACCATTTTGGGATCCCCAAGAGGGCTTTCTGTTTCTCAGATGGACTCGCCTCATGTGGCCCTACCTCGCCCCACCCCGCTTCTCTTGACTTTTCACATCTCTTATTTTTCACATCCTTGGGCATCTTGTCCCACCATGAGGCCTCATCAACCTTTCCCCCATTTCAGTTGTTACCTGTGTCACCAGATTCCTGTGCCAGATCCCAGTTCAGTTGCATTTTTGTCTGAGTCTGATTCAAGGTGACATTACTCTCTCCTTGCTCCTGCACCTCCAGGGACAGCTCTGTAATTTTGGGAAATATATATGAAGAGTTAGGTTAGGAGTTGTGTCTGCAGTGGTTAATATATTTGAGTATATACATAGCCTGAAGACACAGACTACACACACACACACACACACACACACACACACTCACACACACACACACACACTCATGTATGCATATATAGCCCAAAGTTACAAAGGATTCAAAGAGAATAATATAAGCAACTTTACAACCATAAAGTAGATAACCTAGATGAAATGGACAGATTCCCAGGGACACACAAACCACCAAGGTCAACTCAAGAAGAAATAGAAACTCTGAAGAGACCTATAACAGATAAACAGATTGACTCAGTAGTCAGAACCTCTCAAAATGAATGGCTCAGTCAGAATGGCTTCACTTTTGAAATCTACCTATCATTTGAGAAAGAATGAATATGACTCCATTGTCAACATCTTCAAAAAATAGACGAGGATAAAACATGATTTACATAATTCTATGAAGTCAATATTACTCTGACAACAAAACCAGATAAAGACATCACAAGAAAACTATAGACTAATATTTCTAATGAAAATGGATGCAAAAATCTTCAACAAAATATTAAGAATACATTTAAACTTGTAAACAGACTTGTAAACAGGAAGCTGCAAAAGTTTTTGAAAGAAAGTAAAGACTCCATATAAATGGAAGGACATCCTGCATTCATGGGTTGGAAGACTCCATATTGTTAAGATAGTAATACTACCCAAAGTGATCTATAAATTTAATGCAATCTTTATCAATATTCTAATAGCCTATTATAATTGTTTTGCCAAACAAGAAAAGTTCATCTTAAAATTCATATGTCATTGTAATGGGCCTAAATATCCCAGACGGTTTTAAAGACTAATACATTTGAAAGGTTTACATCTCCTCATTTCAAAACTTACTACAAGCCCACAATAATCAGAACAGTATGATACTGGCATATTGGCCAACAGAATAGAACTGAGAGTCCAAGAATAAAACCATTCATCTGTGGTCAACTGATTTTTCTACAAGTATTACCAAGGCTATTCAATGAGGGAAAGGATAATCCCTTTAACAAATGGTGCTGAGATTACTGGACATCTACATGTAAAAGAAATAATTTTGACCCCTATCTTACACAATACACAGACATTAACTCAAAATAGGTCAAAGATCTAAATTTAGGAGCTAAAAATAAAACACATCAGAGAAAATACAGTGGTAGATCTTTCTGGCCTTTGATTTGGCAATGAATTCTTAAACATGACATCGACTGCACAAACAACAACAACAAAGGCAGATAAAAAGGACCCCATCAATATTTAGAGCATTTGCTCATTAAAGCGAAAAGACTATTGAGAAGATGAAAAAGCAACTACAGAATGGAAAATATTTGCAAATTGCATATCTCATCATGGGCTGCTATGAGAATACATAAAAAATGCTTACAACTCAACAACCAAAAGACAAACCCAATTACAAAATGGACAAAGGACTTGAATAAATATTTCTTCAGAAAAGATGAACAAATGGTGAATATCCACATGAAAAGATGTTAAACATCATTTGTCATTAGGGAAGTGCAAATCAAAACCACAATGAAATATCAACTCAAACCAAAAAGGCCATGATAAAAACAAAACAAAAGAAACGAGTTTTTGCTAAGGGCATAGAGATTCTAACTCTTGTATGTTTCTCATGAGAATGTAAAATGGAACAGTCAATTGGAAAAGCAGTTCTGCAATTCCTCAAAAAGTTAAACATAGAATTACCATATCACCCAGCAATTCCGTTCCTAAGTATCTCCCCCAACAAACTGAGAACACTTATTCAAATGAAAACTTGTACACCAATATTCATAGCAAAACTTTTCACAATAGTCAAAAAGTGGAAACAAACCAAATATACAACTATGGACAGATAAACAGAACATAGCATATCCATACCATGGAAAAATATTCAGTCATAAGAAGGAATGAAATACTGAAACATGCTACAACATGGATGAACCACAAGAATATTATGCTAGGGGAAAGAAGTTAGACTATAAGGTATGATTCCATTTATAGGAAATAACCAGATTAGGCAAATCCATAGACACAGAAAGCAGATTAGTGGTTGACAGGAGCTGGAGTAAGGGAAGAATGAGGACGGATTACTTAGTAGGTGCAGTGTTTACTTCTGGGGTGTTGAAAATATTTTAGAAATAGAGGTGATGGTTGTACAACTCTGTGGATATACTAAGTTCTACTGAAATGCAGACTTTAAAATGATGATTTCAAAGTTGTGAATTTTAGCTCAATAAAACAGATCATATTTATATATCAGCTAATAGTAATTTATGTTCTTCCAAATTAGTTTTTTGAAGCAGTGTCCATTTTGTTATTCTAAATTCTTCATCACACTTATTTTAATGCTGATAATCTATGTAACAATTAAAATGCATATTATCTACAAGTTGATGCATTTCTTTTTAATCTACTTTAACTTATTTATGAGAATAACACTGACATCACATGTGGTCACTTGGCCCTAGTGGGATTGAAGAGGAATGAGGCGGTGAAAGGGTGGAACAGAAGCATAGGGAATCCCCTGAACTTACCTGTGCCTCCAAAATAATTGAAGATCAGCAGCCCATTGGGAAGGGTCTTGCTCAGGCCTCTCAGGGCATCCTGTAGATCATACAGCAGGTGAGTGGCCACACAGCACTGCTGTGAGCAGGGCAGGGTCTCCAGGTTTCCGGGGGTCTTAAGCAGCTCATCCACATTCTACATGAGGCTTTAGGGGGATAGGGACACAGAACCCGTGAGCAACGGGTCAAAGGGATGCACATAGACTCTGACCACTCAGTCCCAGTGATCAGACCCTAGAGACTGTCTATTTGGGGAATATAGGAGGCATTGGATGGGATTCCCCCATTGGATGAGATCCCTTGGATGATCCTTGACCCTGGAGTATAGCCCCTCAAAAGTAGTCCTCTTCTGAAATGTCAATGATCCCATAAACCCAAAGTCTACAGAGCAGCCAGAGGAAAGACAGTAGGTGTACTTGGTGTCTAATATTGTGTACAACTCTCCCCCCTCCCTGAAAGATGCAGGGAGTCAGGCCAGCTCCCACTGTATGGGGTCATCTCCTCCCAGATGCAAACTAACTAAGTTCTCTGTGAATTGCTGCCACCTTGCCCCTGGGGGTCCTGCCCTTACCTCAGTGGTGGTCTGGACTGAGGATGACCTCAAGTCTTTTCTTAGATTTTGGGGTTTGACAAAAAGTGGGAGAGACTCTTGGGAGAAGAGAGAAGAGGAGGTCAGAGAGTTTCTTGGGTGGATGGAGAGCTCAGAGCAAAGGAATAGCTCGGGGGCAGTGCTTTGCAGAGTGATTTCCTGCCCTCTGAGTCCTGCAGGGCCACTCATCTGGCTGCGGATAGCAGGGGGTGGAGTCCAGGTGGGGAAGGGCACCTCTGCAGGGAACAGGCTCATTAGGGGTGTGTCAGGGTGTGAGATGGTTCTACGGTCAGGTCATACCAGGTACCTTCACAGAGAGTTGTCTTCTAGTTATTCCAGATCCCAAGTTTGGGCTTCCAACCTGGGCCACAGCAGCATGTGTAGGAACCCAAGGTGTTGATGCAGACAGTGGAGTTGTGGCACTGATGCTGCCTGGAGCTGCACTCGTCCACATCTGGGGACGCAAACAGGGTGATGGGTCAGGTCCTGTCCTAGTCAGATAAGGTCCCTTCTCCTGCCCGTGCCCCACCTCATGTCTTCCTGTATTGTGCTCCTTGGTGGGTGGACGCTGGGTGCGGAAAGATGGAGAGACCTGAGCTCAGTGGGTGGCTTCTGTGGAGGCACCCATAGTAACTGGCTGCTGCCTGGTCTCCCCAGCCTTCCCCTCGGTTCCCAGCTCCTTCCCCGGGACCCCCTGGTCTTTTCACATTGCACCTCAGAAGAATCAGTGCCAGGCACAGCACCATTCTGCGTGGTGTGTGGGTGCCATTGGACATGGGATCATTAGCTTGGCATCTCCAGAATGTGGGATCTGGCTCTCTACCTTCGCAGACAGTGTTATTTGGGGAGGGGAATCAGAGTCCAGCCTGGACAGCAGCAGCACTGCTAGCTGCCCATGTTGTTGAGGCAGTGGGTGGAGCTGTGGCATGGGCTGTGTCCGGAGGTGCATTCATTCACATCTGAGGACAAAGTTGGAGGTCAAGCCCTGGCCCTGACTGGCTCAGTCCTTCCCTGCACTCACTTCCCTGTCTGTTCACTGTCCCAGACCAGGCACCATGACTGCAGAAGCTGCCACTTGGTGACCTTCAACTTCACCTAAAAAAGCGAGTTGTGGTGGTAAAGTAAGCACAGCAGGGGCCATGGTCCCCGGTTTATAGGAGGTGTCACCAGGAGGGAAAGCAAGTCATAGGGATTGTACTAAACCAAAGACGCTGGCTGCTTCCTCCCTGGCCATGGCAGAAGATCCCCTCTTAGGAACGGAAGTGACACCTTCCACTCACACATGACAGTTGAGGAAGAGGTGAGGTCTGGGGGGTGCACAGGGGAGCTCTAGGACCAGAGGACCCTGCTGTCACCCTACCCAGGAGGACGATTCCTCCATCTGTGGTCTGGCAGGGCCTTGACCTTGGGGGATCCTGTGGCCCTTCTGCCTCGGCTGCATCCCAGTTCCTGTCTGGCATCACAGCATCCTCAGGGGTGCCTCTAACTGCGCAGAGCCTTGGGTCCTCCAGCCTGAGTGCAAAGCCGATCTGGCACTGGCAGGTTTAGTTGCCCGGGGTATTGATGCAGGTGCCATGGCTCCTGCAGACTCTTGGGTTCTGCTGACATTCGTCCACGTCTGCAAAAGGAAGGGAGAGTGAAGGGCGCCTGCAGCCCGAGTGACCTTCGGACTGTGGGTCGGCCACAAAAGCATCCAGGAGGTATCCCATGGCAAGTGGTTTCTACTGTTTCCAATTAGCATGAAGGCATCCCATGGCAAGTGGTGGTCCAGACCCTCTTGGCCCAGATGCTGCCTGGGCCTCCTAGTTCCTCTGTTTCCCTAGGCAGCTACATCTGGATTGGGGGATATTACAGTCCTCTGGGACCAGCCTGGAGATCCTTGGTAGATGGCAGGGTGGGTCTTCCCAGGACCTAGTGAAGGAGATGCTCTTTCCCCACCAGGCTGGGTCTTGGTTCCTTGGTCTCATCCCCAGGGTGGCTGCTGACTGGTTGAGTATTCCTCAGAAGCCCGGTGACCCTAGAGGGACAGCAGTGTCCCGTCCACGCTCTCTGAAAACCAGCTCTGTCCAGGACTCATCCCTGAGCCAAGACTTGGGGATGACGTTCAATGACTGAGAGGTGGGGAGAGTGAGGACGACAGTGGACCATGGGTTCCAGGCCAAGGTAAACTTGGGTTGGACATCCAGTCAGGCAGCCTGGGGCCTTGAAGTGGCTTTTCCTGATCCAACGAAGGCATCCCACGGATGTGGCAAAAATTGGTGAGGATCTACATCTGAGCAAGGCCAGCCGAGGGCAGACTCAGGTTCGGTGTCTGGAGAGGGAGCAGGTGCTGATGAGGAGAGTGGCAGGTGATTCTGTCGTGTCTTCTTTGCCTCCTACCATGAACTCATGCCCGTGGTGGGCGGACGGCCCGCCAGCATCGAGGACAGGAAGTAAGGTCAAACTGACCGAACAGAATCTGGCAGACCTGGCTGAGCAGCCTATTTATAAAAGCTTGTATTCAAATGAAGGCTTATGGAAGAGTATTTCTGATTGTATTTAAAGAGACACATGGGACTTCTCTATTGGTTGATAGTAGCCAATGAGACTTGTACAAAGGAGTAGCTATCAGCCAATCAAAATGAGTGTATATTATCCAATGAAAACGAGCCTTCTAGGAGCCCTCATTTGAATAGGGAGTTTATAAATAGGCTGCTTGGACCCGCAGGTGGCAGTATACCTTCTTGGGAGCCAGCCTGAGTTCGTTTCTGGAGTGCTGCCTCGCGAAAAGGTAGAGCCATGCCGGGCGCGCCGCGCCGCAGAGCCGGGCCCGCCCGCCATTTCAGGCACTGGTGAAGCCCTGACGGCTGAGGAGGGAACTTCAGGGAGGCCGCGCTTGGACATTTATCGTCTGCAGTGAGTTTAGAAGCTCTCATTTTCCTGAATTTTCTTACTTGGTGTTCTTTGCTGTCTTGTATTATTTATGCAATAATGAATTTAGACTTCGTTGCCTCTGGGTTTTTGAGTTGAAAGTGCAGTCAGCTGTAGTGTTTTTGTGCATTAGTATTTTTCTGAGGAAAGTAACCTCTACACATGAAGGGCATCACACACCCGATGTAAAATGTACACGAACGTGAATGTGAAGGGGAAAATGAGCAAGAAACCGGGTGGGGGTAGGAGGTGGGACAGGCTAAGTTGGGTTGTTGCCCTAGGTTGCGTCTGACACAGAGGGAAGCATTCCTACTTTTAGATGCGTGTGTTCATTAGTTTAAATTGTGGCATTTCCTGCAATTTTATATTAACTGACAAATGCTTGAAGTATGTTGAAACTCAAGTATTAAGCTTTTATATCAAAAACAGAATATATAATACTCCTGTTTCTTGGGTTTAAAGGAAGTCTAATAGTATTCCGGGCTTATATTTGTTAGCTACTTTTCCAATGTGAGTATTTCCCTCGTTACAGTTTTCTCATGCACCTGTGACGGTCTTAAATCCATGTCATTGCCTTGCCAAGTGGTGTGGCCATTTGCTGTTTGAGCTCTGGCCAGGCCATGTTTTCTTAAACTTTGGCTCCCTTCCCTCCCTTGGGAGGTAAATCCCCTCTTTCTCACTCTCTCCATTTATTTTCTGAATACACTATATTTCCTAACCTAAAAAAATTATTTTTAAAAATTTCATCCAGATAAAATGTTCCTTATAGGACTTGACATTGAATGGAGTTCTTGAAAGCATAGATGATCCATGGCCACTTCCAAATTTTTGATAACATCGTAATAAGCAAAATTCATAAATTAGCCTGAGATGGGAGTACTGAGGGTTTTTTTTTGTTTGTTTTGGGGGGTTTATTTTGTTTTTAAATTAAGAACCATTGTATGTGAATCAGTTATTTGAGAAGTATCTACAGGACTCTCAAATCGCCAGAAATTATGAGCTGATTTTTTTTTCCTTCCTTGGTTGTGTTCATTGAAAAGAGGTGGTCTTCTATTACAAATAGAATATCTGAGATTACTTAGTGTACTTTTTAATCTTTTTACTTTTAAAAATGAAATTGAGATGTTTCTAATTTCCTTCCTTCATATATACATTTTGTGTAGTTTCAAGATATCTTGCTGTGGAGGTCTTTTTTAACCATTTTCACTTGTTTCAAAATATCAACCTGCCATGATAAATTACACGAATACATATAAATTGCTTGTAGCAAGGTGCTTCAGATTTCAGTACAGTGAATATTTTCCAATTTCTGTGGCTTTTCCCAAAGCATTTTTCTTTCTTTTTTCTTTTTTGAGTCACAGTCTCACTCTGTCAACCAGGCTGGAGTGCAGTAGCACACTCATGCCCATCACAGCCTCAAACTCCTGGGCTCCGGCAATCCTTCAGCTTCAGCATTCCAAGTAACTGCAACTACAGGCATGCACCACCATGCCAGGCTAATTTATTGATTTATGGTAGAGAAAAGATCTCGCCATATGGCCTAGGCTGGCCTCGAACCCTTGGTCTCAGGCAATCCGCTTGCGTTCACCTCCCAACGCGCTGGGATTATAGGTGTGAGCCACAATGCCACCTAGAGACATTTTTCTTAAAGAGCATTTCCATAACTACTTTTTCTGAACCCTTCCCATGCGTTTAATTCTTTAGATTTTTATATGACGTTTTAGCAATATTCATCTTATAAAGATATCAGTTGGTGTGTTTATGGGTAATGACTGCATGTGATAATATATGTGCATATATTTTTACAAATTCTGGATTGTTTTTCAGAGAAATGCTTACTCGGATTCAGAGAGAGAGGGTAAAGGCATATACAGTCATAGGGCACTGAATGATTTTTGAATATGACTCATCCTTGGACAGTAAACAAAACTGCCTCTTAGGCCAGGTGCAGTGACTCATGCCTATAATCCCAGCACTTTGTGAGGCAGAGGTGAGAGAATTGCCTGAGTCCAGGAGTTCCAGACCAGCCTGGGCAACTTGGCAAAACCTCATCTCTACCATAAATCAAAAAAATGATCTGGGCATGGTGGTTTGTGCCTGTGGTTCCAGCTACTTGGAAGGCTGAGGTGGAAGGATCACCTGAGTCTAGCAGGTTGAGGCTGCAGAGGCCATGAGTGTATCACTACCACTCCTTTCTGGGTGACAGTGAGACTCTGACTCAAAACAAAAAGAACCCCTTATGCATACTTTATTAATATTCTATTCAGGAAATTTAAGGGGTACAATATGATGTTTTGATATAGACACAACTAGTGAGCTAATTACTAAAGGTAAGCATCATCTGACATAGTTCCCTTTGTCTTTGGTAAGAGTACATGAAGTCTGTTCTCTTAGAAAATTTTCAGTTACACTAGTGGATCATAAAATACAGTCCTCATGCTGTACTTCATATTTCTTTTCTTTTTTTTTTTTTGAGTTGGAGCCTCACTCTGTCGCCCAGACTAGAGTCCAGTGGCCGCTCCTGACCACCTCAGCCTCGACCTGCTGGGCTCCGGCGATCCTTCCGCCTCGGCCTTCCAAGTAGCTGGAACTACAGGCATGTGCTACCACACTTGGCTATATATTTCTAAATGTATTTATTCTACAGAACTCATAATTTTGTGTCCTTTGATCTAAATCTCCCTGTTACACCTACCCTCTACCTCTGATAACCACCATTCAATTCTCTGTTCTATGTATTCAAGTTTGTTTAGTTTTTAAGATTCCACGTATACAAGATCTCTTGTGATTTTCTTTTCCCCTGTATCTTCTTTATATTATTTAACATAACGCTTTCTGGTGTCATTTATGTTGTCACAAGTGGCAGGATCTCCTTTTTTAGTCTGAATAATATTTGTATGTATATATATCTCACACATTCTTTAGGTAGTTCTCTTTCAACCCATAATATTGTTTCAATATCTTGTCTATGAAGAACAATGCTGTAAAGGTTATGGGAGTGAATTTATTTTTACAAGATGATGACTTTAAGCTGGGTTCGGTGGCTCAGCCTGTAATCCTGCGCCTTTGGGAGGCTGAGGTGAGTAGAATGCCTGAGCCTGCAGGTTTAAGACCTGCCTGGGCAACTTGGTGAGACCTCATCTCTACAATAAATCAAAATGAGACGGGCATGGTAGTGCACACCTGTAGTTCCAGCTACTTGGACGGCTGAGGCGGAAGGATCGCCGGAGCCCAGCAGGTCGAGGCTGCGGTGGCTGGGAGCGGCCACTGCACTCCAGTCTGGGTGACGGAGTGAGTCTCCAACTCAAAAAAAAAAAAAAAGATGATGACTTTATTTCTTCTGGGTTTATGCCCAGAAGAAAGATGGCTAAGTCACATGGTACTTGTATTTTTAATGCTTTTAGGAACCTCCAGACTGTTTTCCATAATGGTTGGACCAATCTACATTTTCACCATCAGTACCCATGGGTTCATTATTCACACACCCTTACCAGCACTTCTTACCTTTTAGCTTTCCAATAATAGGCAATTAATTGATGTAAGTTGATATCTCATTGTGGTTTTTATTGGAGTTTCCTTGATGATCAGTGAAATTGATGACCTTTTCTTTAACCTGTTGGTTAATTTTATGCCTCCTTTGGAGAAATAATGATTCAAGGTCTTTGTCCACTTTTCTATCAGGTTAACTTTTTGCCATATGGTAATATTATCTTTATATATTCTTGATAATCACTCCCTAACAGATATAACTTGCCTACATATTATCTTTGAATCTGTAGAAGTCCTTTTCATTTGGTTGTTTCTGAAGCTCTGTAGAAGCCATTCAGTTTATGTCCCACATATTTATTGCTTTTGTAGCCTGTTATTTTATTTTATTTTTTTTATAATCAATATTTTTTATTATGATATTGTGGGGTATAGTTAAGGGTTAGGTATACAATACGTTTCATTCAGGCACTCTTGTTGATAAGAGGTGTTTCCCCATCCCCAGACAGATATTTACTACTGTTAATCCTGTCTCCTTCCCCTCCCATAGCTTCCCACTACTGTCAGTAGTTTCCTTATAGTATTACATTGGATGTTCAAGGTCCACTATATGAGTGAGAACATGTGATACTTGGATCTTTGTTTCTGTGGGAGGTCATTCAGTATTAGAGACTCTAATTCCATCCAGGTTGCTGTGAAATTCATGATTTTGTTCTTTTTTATGGCTGTGTAGTATTCCATCGTGTATATATACCACATTTTTCAAATCCTGTTGATGGACAGCATGGTTGCTTCCAGGTTCTTGCTATTGTGAACAATGCTGCGATAAACATATGTGTGCAGGTATTTTTTTTATAGAGTGATTTGTGTTCTTCAGGATATATTCCCAGTAGGGAGATTGCGGGGTCATATGGGAGGTTGATATTTAGAGCTTTTAGGAATCGCCACACTGCTTTCCACAGAGGTTGCACTAGTTTGCACTCCCACCAACAGTGTAGAAGTGTTCCCTTTGCGCCACACCCTCTCCAGCAGCTGTTAGTTTTGAGTTGTTGATAATTGCCATTCTGAATGGAGTTAGGTGGTATCTCAGTGTGGTTTTGATTTGCATCTCCCTGATGATTAGTGAGGTTGAACATATCTTCATGTGTCTGTTGGCTGCTCGAATGTCTTCCTTTGTAAAGTGTCTGTTCATATCTTTTGCCCATTTTATAATGGGGTTGTTTGCTTTTTTCTTTTCAGCACGTTTGAGTTCCTTGTAGATCCAAGATATTAAGCCTTGTCAGACCTGGTATTGGTAAATACTTTTTCCCAGTCTGTAGGCTGTTTCCCTGCTCTCTTGATGGTTTCTTTGGCTTTGCAGAAGCTTGTCAGTTTAATGAGGTCCCACTTGTCTATCTTCTCTCTTCTCTCTTATGACTTGTGGGTTTCGGGTTTTGTTCAGGAATTGGATGCCAGTTCCGATTTCCATGAGGGTATGTCCTTCATTTTCTAAGGTTCTTATGGTTTGAGGTTTTACATTTAGATCTCTGATCCATTTGGAGTTAATTTTTGTGTATGGGATAGATAGGGGCCCTGTTTCAATCTTCTGCATGTGGTCAGCCAGTATTCCCAGAACCATTTACTGAATAGGTTCTCCTCTCCCCAGTGGTAGGTGGTGGAGGCTTTGTTGAAGATGAGTTGGTTAAGAAATTGAGGTTTTGCTTCTGGAATCTCAATTCTATTCCACTGATCTATATGCCTGTTCCTATACCAGTACCAAGCTGTTTTGATGATTTATAGTAAAGTTTGAAGTCTGGTAATCTGATACCCTTCTTTTTTTTTTTTTTTTGCTGAGGATGGTTCTGGCTATTCTTGGATGTTTGTGTTTCCATATAAATTCCTGTGTTGTTTTTTCTAGGTCTGAGAAGAATGTTGCTGGTAATTTGATGGGTATTGCATTGAATTTGTAGATTGCCTTAGGTAAGACGGACATCTTCACAATGTTAATTCTTCCAATCCATGAGCGTGGGATATTTTTCCACTTGTTTGTGTCATTTTTGATTTCTTTTAGCAGTGTTTTTGTAGTTTTCATTGTAAAGGTCTTTCACGTCTCTGGTTAGGAAGATGCCAAGGTATTTCTTTTTTTTTTTTTGTGGCTATTGTGAATGTGATTGTAGTTTTTATTTCAGTTTCTGTTTGTTTATTATTGGTGTAAAGAAATGTGATTGTGTTTTGCACATTTATTTTGTATCCTGAGACTTTGCCAAAGGCCTTTATCAGTGTAAGGAGGTTTTTGACAGATTCTCTTGGGTTTTCAAGGTACACAATCATATCGTCTGCAAAGAGAGATAACTTTACTTCATCTTTTCCTATTTGGATACCCCTGATTGCCTTCTCTTCTCTGATTGCTTGAGCCAGGACTTCCAATACTATGTTGAACTGGAGGGGTGAGAGTGGGCATCCTTGTCTTGTTCCAGTTTTCAGGGGAAATGGTTCCAATTTTTATCTATTTAGGAGTATGCTGGCTGTTTGTTTCTCATAGATGGCTTTTACTATTTTGAGGTATGTTCCCTGTATGCCTAGATGTTCGAGTGTTTTTATCAAGAAGGGGGGCTGGATTTTATCAAAAGCTTTTTCTGCATCTAATGATATAATCATGTGGTTTTTGTTTTGACATCTCTTGATGTATTTAATTACATTTATGGTTTTACAAATGTTGAACCAGCCTTGCATCCCAGGTATGAAGCCTACTTGGTCATGATGGATGATTTTTTGACATGTATTATTGAATTCGATTTGCTACGATCTTGTTGAGAATTTTAGTATCTATGTTCATCAAAGATAATTGGCCTGTAGTTCTCTTTCTTTGTTGGATCTTTACCTGGCTTGGGTATCAATGTGATGTTGTCTTCGTAAAATGATTTGGGGAGAGTTCTATCTTTTTCAATCACCTGGAATACCTTCAGTAGGATTGGTATCAGCTCCTCCTTAAATGTCTTGTAGAATTCTGCTGGAAAGCCATCTGGACCAGAGCTTTTTTTTTGTAGGTAGTTTTCTTATTACGTAGTCGATTTCCTTGATTGTTATTGGTCTATTTAGGGTCTCAATTTCTTCTTGTTTCAACCTAGGCAGGTTGTGTGATGTCAGAAAGTCCTCCATTTCCTTCTGGTTTTCAAGTTTGTTTCCATACAAGTGTACGTAATAGTCTCCAATGATCTTTTGTATTTCTTCAGGGTCAGATGTGACTTCATCTTTTGTGTTTCTGATTGTGCTTATTTGGGTTTTTTTCTTTTTTTTCTTGGTCAGTCTAGTTAGGGGACTATTGATCTTGTTTATCCAAAAACAACCAGCTTTTTGTTTCATTGATTTTTTTTATTTTTTATTTTTTTTTTCTCTTCTATGTCCTGGATTTGGGCTTTTATTTTGGTGATCTGGATTCTTCTGCTGAGATTAGAGTTTTTGTGGTCTTGCTTTTCCAGCTTCCTTAGGTGGCTGGTTAGGCTGTTAATTTGTGATCCTTCCATTTTCTTCATGTGCGTTTGTGGGAAATAAATTCCCCTCTTACTAAAGCTTTCAAGGCATCCCAGAGATTTTGGTAAGATGTTTCTTCATTTTCATTTGTTTCCAGGAATCTTTGGATCTCTGTTTTGATTTCATTTTGACCCAGGAGTTATTTAGCATCATGTTGTTTAGTGTCCATGTCTTTATGGGTTTTGGGGGGGCCTTGTTGGTATTAATGATTATTTTTATTCCACTGTGATCTAAGAAGTTGCATGGTAGAGTTTAGGTCCTTTTAAATTTACTTATACTTGATTTATGGCCAGTTATGTGGTTGAACTTAGAATACGTTCCATGCAGTGATGAGTAGAATGTGTATTCTGTGGTCTTTGGATGGAGTGTTCTGTAGGTATCAATTAAGTTCATTTGGTCAAGAGTCACATTGAGGTTCCGGATCTCATTTGCTGATTTTTTGTCCTGATGATCTGTCTAGGGTTGTGAGTGGGGTATTGAAATCCCCAGTTATGATGGTGGTGGCCTGTTATTTTAATGTCCTATTAAAAAATACCAACCTACCTTCATCCATGTGTTTTCCTCTCCTTCCTTCAATTTTTTTTGTCTTTTTTTCTCTTTCTTTTTTGCATCTTGGGAGCATAGATTCAAATTTTCAGAACATACACTGCATCTTACATTTTCTAATGCATTTTATTGTTCCAGGTCTTGTGTTCAGTTTTTTAATCCCTTTTGAATATTTGACCAGATTCATCTGTCTTACGTAACATAAGGGTCCCATTTTACTCATTATCATAGGGATATTCAATTTTTTTTTTTTTTGAGTTGGAGTCTCACTCTGTCACCCAGACTGGAGTACAGTGGCCACTCCTGGCCACTACAATCTCAACCTGCCGGGCTCCAACAATCCTTCTGCCTCAGCCATCCAAGTAGCTGGAATTACAGGTGTGTGCTACCACACCCGGCTAATTTTTGATTTTTTTGTAGAGATGAGGTCTCGCCAAGTTGCCCAGGCGGGTCTCGAACCCATGGGCTCAGGCATTCCACTCACCTCAGCCTCCCAAAGGTGTGGCATTACAGGCTGAGCCACCGAGCCCAGCTGGGATATTCAATTTTCACAAAATTATTAATTGAGCAGACACTCCCTTCCCTGTTGTTGTATTTTTGGTGTTTTTTTTTTTAATGACTTGACTATATATATGTTTAGGTCTGTTATTTTTCCTTATTTCTGTCCATTCGTTTATGTTTCTGATTTTACATCAGTACCATGCTTGTTTGATTATTATAGCAATGTAATTTCAAACTGGAGAGTATGCTACTACTTCTAAGTTTATTTTTATCAGAATGCCTTTAAATAGTCATGGTCTTTGATATTTTGTCTGAATTTAGCATTGTTTATTTCCATTTTTAAAAACATACATACATAATAACTGTTAATATTTACAAGGTACATAGCTATGTTTTAATACATGTATACATTGTGTAATGATGAAATCAAGGTTTTTAGCATCTCTGTTACCTCATGCACTTCTTTTTTATGGTGAGAACATTCACAATCCTCCCTTACAGCTAACTTGAAAAATACAATATTGTTAACTATAGTCAGCTAAAATGCAGTAGAACACCAGAATTTATTTCTACTTTCTAATTGTAACTTTCTACCCATGACGAATCTCATTTCCTCTACCCCTAACCTGGTAAACACTACTTTCTTCATCCTTAAGGTCAACCTTTCTAGGCTCACGTGAGTGACATCATGCAGTGTTTGTCTTTGTGTGCGTGGCTTAACATAATATCCTCAAGGTTGACATCATGTATTCTTTCTTAGAGTTGAAGATCATTTCATTGTGTATATACACCACATTTTCTTTATCAGTTCATCTATTTATTGACACTTAAGTTGACTTTGTATGCCAAAAGAAAAAATGCTAAGACAGTTCACATTTAACAGTCTGATTGAGCAAAGAACAACTTTTGATAGGGCAACCTTCTGAATCAGAACAGACTTAGGGAGATATCGGCTCAGCCAAGTGGTTCAAGAAGATTTATAGACAGAAAAAGTAAAGTGAGGTACAGAAACAGGCACTTTGGTTCATTTCAGTGTTTTCCTGATTTGAACCCAGTTTGAATACTAGTTGTCCTCCTTTGATTGGCAAAAACTAGGTGATTGGCACCAAAGTAGGTTACAAACTATATAAACACATCTATATAGGTTACAGTTCACCATGTGAAATTTTACACAGACACATCTAGGCTGAACCCAAATTATATAGGGGGGCAGTTTGGGCTCAACTAAGTCCAACTCATATCCCAGCTATTATGAATGATGCTGTCATATGTTTCCCTGAATTCTGTTAACCTACACAGCAAATTAATTAAACCCAAGAGGGAATCATGGGAACCCCAACATGAATCCAGTCAGGCTGAAATTTCAAAGGGCTAGACTTGTCACTAGGGATTAGAGTACAGGCTTGGGATCCAAACCCTTCCCCTGTGGGATCTGACACTATCTCCAGATAGATAGTGTCAGCATTGAAGTGGATGACATCCATCTGGTGTGTGCTGCATAGTGTGTGGGAACAAACCCTAAAGCAGTTGGTATCAGTGAAGCAGGATGTGTTGGGCCTGCCCAGGTCAAATGCTGCAGGTTGGAAGAGCATTTTGGGTTGATGCAGGGGCCACAGTTCGCTATTGAACAGTCACAGATGTGAAACAGGCAGTTATTCCTGAGAGAACAAGCCAGCTAGTGTACTGGGTAAAAGCCAGTGTAAGGTTTGCTTACTCTGGCATGGGAGACTGTTGTTTCTTTCTCTATGAGGGAGTACCCCAAAAGGAATTAGCTTTTGGAGGGTAGGCCCCTTGCAGTATAGGCCTCCCTCTCTAGGTAAGTGTTCTAGGAACCTATCAGTGCGAGCATACCAGCTAGCATTGTTGTCAGAAACTGTGTTCAGCTTCTGTGATTTTTTTTTTCTTGGAGATTCACTATATTTGTTCATTTTATGATGGGTGATTTACAAGTGTACATGTGTCCACACTGTGCTGAGCTGAATATTCATTTTTGACCCAAAATAGCATGACTCCGTGTCCCACCCTCCCTATTCACCTCATCTCACCCTGTGACATTTTTTTGTTTCCCTGGGTGAAAAATTCCCTCAAAGGGAAGAACGTCTTGCCAGTGTGGAAGAGGTGAAACTGAAATGGCTAAAGCACTTAAACGGCATCAAAATTGATTGTTTTGAGCCAAGAAAAAGCATCTTTGTAGGTGTATTGCATCAGAATATTTTGAAGGTAACTGAAGTTAACACATAAGAATAAATACACAATTTTTTAATATATAATTTATTTTTTGTAATTCAATTCTTGATTCTTTGGGTTCCCCCTCATACATGCTAAGCGCAGCGCCCCGATGAGGTACTTGATGTGCTTCTTATGCAAGGCATGTGGGACTGGCTTTATGGTAACAGGGATATTCACCTACTGAATATGCCCATTACCCAGTTTATGTAAATAAACACTAAAGGTCAGAGGGGACTCAAAGGACTCAACCCAGAAATGTGGAAATTTTTTAAAGGTTATTGAGTAATAAGTGAATGGAAAAATATTGAGGTGCAACTGAGAGGAAAAAGAAAAAGTCATGGGACTCATCTCAACAGAGTGGGAATCTTGGACAGATATTAATAAATGCAATGAATGAAACAAATGAATGAGGTTGAAACAAAGGTCTTAATTCAATTCTATCCAAGATTGGGTTGAACAAAAAGAAGCCTGACTGATCCCCCAACATTAAAGGTTCCCAAATCAGTTTGCTGTATTTCTTCCAGTTTGGAGGAATGTATAACACGGAAATGCTGAAATTATGATGAAAAACCTAATCTGAAATTACCTAGGGCAATAGTCTACCAGATTGATCAAGGTAAAGACTGACAAAAGAAGCTGGGCTCAGTGGCTCGGCCTGTAATCCTGCGCCTTTGGGAGACTGAGGTGAGTGGATTGCCTGAGCCCATGGGTTCGAGACCCGCCTGGGCAGCAAGACCTCATCTCTACAATAAGTCAAAAAATCAGCCGAGCATGGTAGCGCATGCCTGTAATTCCAGCTACTTGGAAGGCTGGGGCGGAAGGATCGCCAGAGCCCAGTAGGTCGAGGCTGTGGTGGCTGGGAGCGGCCACTGCACTCCAGTCTGGACGACAGAGTGAGACTCCAACTCAAAACAAAACAAAACAAACAAACAAAAAAAGACTGACAAAAGAACTAGAGTCCTTTGCCCCAACCCCTGGCTGGGAACCCAAACCCTTTTGAAAAGAAAGGGTCAAATGTTGTGATGGTGTGGAGAAGTTTCTGAAAATAGAGCATAAAAATGTAAGAGTTAATATATATAGAATTATGAAATTTGCTGTATTTGAACATGCTTATTGTGAGGTGGTTACATCCCTTTTACCAGATTGTATTGTGAGGATGGACAAGGTATTGTATCTGTGAAATGTCTCCTTTACCTCATACTGTAGAACAGAAGGCATGTAAATCCACCCTCAAAGCAATAGTTATTGGATATGCTAAATAGGAACCAGTAAGAGTGCCTGAGCCCACAAAGTGCAGGGTAGAAGCCCAGAGTGTTGGTAGTGACAAACTCTCCTTTTAATAGTCCTCAAGGGAGTGTTCCCTGGGACTTAGGGCAAAAACCTGTGAGTACCCCCCCAATCAAGAACTACTGGGACTTTGGTCTAGAGAATTTCTACTTGCTGCAAAGTACTAATTAAGTTTGTATTCTCGTTTCTTCTTTTTAATGTTTTATTTTTATTTATTTTGTAGTGATGGGAGTCTCACTAGGTTGCTAAGGCTGGCCTCAAAGTCCTGGGGTCAAGTGACCCTCCCTGCTCACCCTCCCAAGGCCCTGGGATAGCAGACATGAGCCACACAAGTACATTATTATTTGTAACAGGACTCACTCCCTGCCCCACCTTGACCTTTAGCCGTTCTTCATCCTAAAGCTACTGAATATTTTGCTGCAAGCAACTTCTTTAGAGAGTCCAAGGAGTGGTTCAGAAACTCCAAAGCCTTGGAACCAAGAGATCAGGGCTGGAATGGTGTGAAGAGAGTGCTGGGAGGGATGGGAGGGACAGAGGTTGCTGGATGGTGGGGCTGAGGAGACTCACCTTGGTCTGGGCCTGTAGCTGACTCTTGAGTGACCCCACTTCACACTGCAGGAGCTTCTGGCAGTCAGGAATTATCATAGTGGACTTGGCTGTGAGCAGAGGTGAGGCTGAGCCAGGGCTGGAAGGCGTGGGGGCTGGGTCAAAGGCAGGGCAGAGGTCAGCAGAGGCTCAAAGTAGGGGTAGGGACCCACTGAGACTGGGGCAGAGGGTAGAGGTAAGAACTGGCAGGTCTTCCTCCCTCAGTCCTGTTGGGAAGAAGGGTTCTTTGATTTTGGAGGAGCTTTCAGGGAAGTGGAACAAGAGGGGAGTGGAAATTTGTCCCTGGGCAGCCTCCCTGATGAGCCTAAGCCAGTTTGGATGGCTAGACAAGACTTGAATCTCTTGAGTTCTCGGTGCGCCAAATCACAAGTGCAGGTGAAACTGCACTCCAGGCATATTTATGCACCTCCCCTCTTGCCTGCACATTCTAAGGGGTGGACTGGCCCATACATGTGTGGACCTGTGGGCTGCTCCCAATAGCACATGCCTGTAGACCCTTGGATATCACCAAACACCAGTCCTGTCTCTGCTTGGGCTCAGGTAATGACCCTCCATCTTAGGGAGCAAAGGACGTTGACAATGTCTGCCATAGGCAGCAATAACACCCAAACCACAACCACGCATAGTCACCAAAATACACAACCACAGTCATAAGACCCAGGGCATCTACTCATGACACATTCCAGATACACAACCACAACCACAACCACACAGACACATAAGCACACACCCAGAGCAACCACAAAGCCCCACTGAAGACACACAACCTCTCTCATTATTTTCACTTAAGACACATTTAACCCACTGGGTGCCAGGCACTGTTCCAGGGGCTGAAGACATACAGTGGGCATGGTCTTCAGAAGGATCCCCCTACCCCAGCCCCTTCTCCAGGCCTTGCAATCGTTGATTGCAGTGATTTCCTGGATGGAAGGGGTTTCTTGGGTGGGGTTGACCTTAGCTCTGGTGTGATGCTTCTTCAGAATGTCCTGATCATTTTAGTGCTCCTGGTGCAGGTCTGAGTTGGGGAAAGGGTGGAACCCCACATGGCGGAGACCCCAAGCTCCACTCTAGCCTCCAATCTATTCTCTTCACTGTGTGCTCAGAAGCATCAGGTCCCAAGAGTTCTGACACTGGGGTCCTAGAACAGTTGGATGTACAGTCCTTGTTTGAGGAAGAGCCCAGTTGTGAGGGCTTCCTTAAGGGACAGCCCAGAGTACTCCTTGTGTCCCCAACTTCTCCCAGCCTCCCTCCTCCCAATGAACCCCATGCGTGGTGGAATTTAACTTCTGGACACTGGCAAATCGTGGTCACATATGAGAATCAGCTATTACAATGTTTTTGTTATCCTGGTAAATCACAGGGAACGTTAGCAGGCATCGCACTGGAGGCTGAGGGGGCCAAGTAGAGGCGGACATGGAGCAATCAGAGTAGGCCAGCTAAAAGAGGGTTCTGGGAGTAGCGGGGGCAGGTGCTGCTTAGAAACAAGCTCCATGTCCCCAGTGACCCCAGGCCCTTCCTGACATGCCAGAGAGGGCTCAATGCAAGCCCCAGGGGTTGGGCTGGGCAGTGAGTAAAACCCAGAAGACCCTACAGAAAGAAATGAAACTTCAGAAGGGCCCAAAGGAAAAAAGGACCTTAACATGAGTTCTTAAAAGGAGGCTATTCCTAGTAGGATGCAGCATGTGCAAAAGCTTCAAAGGGTAAGCCGACATACTCTGAACTGGTTAAATTTGGGATAACTGAAGGCAGGGTCCAAGAGGAAGTAGCAGGAAGTTAGCAAGGGAGTTCAAGTGAGGCATTGAAGGCCAAGCATAGGCCCCCACAGGTACACGGGAGACCTACAGTGTGTGCAGGAGAGGCAGGGCATATCTATTTAATAAATGCTTTCTGAATTGGGGTCCAGGCCTGTGCCAGATGAGGCTAGGAACAGGAAAGAACTCAGCTCTGGGTCTGGGTTTAAAGCCACATCCCCTTCCCCACCAGTATAGTCAGGGCTGGCACAGATGGAGAAATCTGGGGCAGGTCTGCCTGGAGAAACTTCTAGGTGAAGGACACCTTGCCCTTCACCAGTCAGTTCCCCAAATCCTCTAGACCTTTCTCTTTGGTCGCCCTTGCTGAGTCCTCTGCCTTATGTCTTTCTCCTGGCTCAGTCTGGCTGGAAGACTCCTACACACCCTTTAAAACCTTACTCAGCATATTCTCTGTAAAATCTTCCTTAGTCCTCTTTTAGGCTTATATTTCCTGAACACCTAATTGAGTGCTGGGCATGCTCTGAGCATTCACTAGACCTTCACACACATACTGTGATGTACAAGTGTTTCTTCTGCCTGAAGTGTTCCAGGCTGCCCTCCAAGAGGCACTGCCTTGGGGAGGTCCTCACTTCCAGAGATAGGAAAACATGATGATTAAGCAAAGAGACTCTCTAGCTGGATGACCAATGTTGAGACCCCCAGCTCTGCCTCTTCTCAGCTCTGTGATACTGGAAGACTTAGTGAACTTCCCTATGCTGCAGTGTCCAACTATAAAAACTGGGAGAAAATAAAAATACACTGACACATGTCATCGGGGTCACATGTGGACCTGCCACAAAATGTTTTTCTCATCAAATGAAGCGCCTTCCTGCTTCTGCAGCTCCAGGGTCCATGTGGGACCACAGCCATGTCCCGGTGACTTCCCCATGACTTGGTGAGTGTGACTGCGAGTTTGTTTCACAATTACAAGTAGATTTATCTTCCTTTGTCCTGATTCTATGCGTTCATTTGCATGACTTTTTATATGTTCTGTATGTTCTATGTTTTGTGTGACCCTATATGTGTCATTTACATGACAAAAATAACACATAGTTCCTCTTCATTTGCTGCAAGTCAAGATGAGAGTTTTGTCAGTACTTTATAAGGCAGAGCACATATGATGGTTAATTATATGTTTCTGCTCTGAAGGTATTTTAAAGATGTAATTAATATTTTTTAAAATTTATTGAATTGGGGTCTCACTCTGTCACCCAGACTGGAGTACAGTGGCATGATCATGGCTCACTGCAGCCTCGACCTACTGGGCTTTGGGGATCCTCCTATCTCTGCCTCTTGAGGAGCTGAAGCTACAGGCATGCACTGCCAAACCCAGATAATTTTGTTTTATTATGGTTTTTTTGAGTTGCAGTCTCACTCTGTTGCCTGGGCTGGAGCAGTGGCATGCTTACAGCCACTCCAGCGTCAACCTGCTGGGCTCAGGCAATCCTTCCCACTTCAGCCCTCCAAGTATCCAGAACTATAGGTGCATGCTACCACACCTGGCTAATATTTTGATTTATTGCAGAAATGAGGTCTCGCCCAGTTGCCGGGCTGGTCTCGAACTTGTGAGCTCAGGCAGTCTGCTCACCTCAGCCTCCCAAAGTGCTGGGATTATAGGCTTGAGCCACCATGCCTGGCCCCAGTTAAATTTTTATTTTTGTTTTTATTTTTTATAGAGAGGTATTGTGCAGGCTGGTCTTGAATTATTGGGCTCAAGCAGTTCTGCCTCAGCCTTTCAAAGTTCTGGCATTACAGGTGTGAGCTATGGCACCCAGCTGTGATTAACATTTAAATTGGGAGATTTTGAGTACAGCAGATGACCCTCCATCATGTAAATGGTGGGCCTAATCTAATCAGTTGAAGGCCTTAAGAGAAAAAAAGACTGACCTCTCCAGAGGAAGAGATAATTCTGCCAGCTGATTGTCTTTGGATTCAAGCTGTAGCACTGCATTTTCCCTGGGGTTCCAGCCTGCTGTCTATACTGAATATTTTCGACTTGCCAGCCTCCACAATCACATGAGCATGTTCCTTAACATAAATCTCAATCTTTGTGTGTGTGTATGTATCTGTGTGTCTACATATGTGTATATGTAACTACATGTAGATATATATATAGTTTTTTAAATTTTTAATTTCTATTAATGTATTTTCAGTTGGAGTCTTACTCTGTCATCCAGGTTGTTGGAGTGTAGTGGCATGCTCATGGCCACCACAGCCTCAATCTACTGGGCTCAGGCGATCCTTCCACCTCAGCCTTCCAAGTAGCTGGAACTACAGGCATGCACCAATGCACCAAATTTTTAATTTTATAGGTACCATAATAGCTATTCATATATATAGATTTCGTGGGTTCTTTTCTGAGACAGGGTCTTCCTCTGTTGTTCAGGCTGGAGTGCAGTTGCATGATTATAATTCAGTTTAATTTTTGGGTTCAAGTAATCCTCCTGCTTCAGCCCCCTGAATACTTGAGACTACAGGTGCCTCCATGCCTGGCTAATTTAAAAAAAAAATTTTTTGTAGAGATAAGATCTCACTACATTGCCCAGGCTCTTTTATGTAGTTTTAATATTGCTAAGATGTATTGTTATTTGTTCTAACCTGGTATAAGAATTTTGGTTTAGAAAGCACTGTATAAGTCACATTTTCACAAATAGCAGCTTGGTTCCTCTTCTTGCTTAACTTGAAACAAGGCCTTACTTCTCAGTATGGCTGCAAGCTAGTTTCTACAAAGTCTATTGGACAGAACTAGAGGGTGATCATTTTTTTCCTTTAGCTGTTGATAGTATTCAAGCCCCTTTCTGTCCCCAACATGTGTTTGTTGATCAGGTAAACTGGTATGGTTTGACAGGTATAAAACTTTGCCAAGCATAAGTTGTGGGCTGAATGTTACCTCCCACAAGAGATACGTCCACATCCTAATTCCCAGAACCTGTTACCATGACCTTGTTTGGAAAAGGTCTTTGCATATGTAATTAAGATAAGGACATTAAGGTGGACTTAGAGTGAGTCTCAAATCTAATGGCAAGTGTCTTTATTAGAGACAATCGGTGGAGAGACGAGAATGAGGTTGTTTAATAGAAGGAGGTGGCCAGGCATCGTGACTCACACCTGTAATTCCAGCAACATGGGAGGCTGAGGCAGGAGGATCGCTTGAGACCAGCCTGGGCAACACAGTGAGACCCTGTCTCTATTTAAAAATAAATGAATAAATAAAAGGCTGGGCATAGTGGCTCATGCCTATAATCCTAGCATTTTGGTAGGCTGAGGTGGGAGGATTCCTTGGGACTAGGAGTTCGTGACCAATCTAGGCAACATAGTGAGACCCTGTCTCTACAAAAAAATTTAACAATTAGTTGGGACTGGTTGCTTGTGCCTGTAGTTCCAGCTACTTGGGAAGCTGAGGATTGGAAGGATCCCTTGAGCCCAGAAGTCTGAGGATGTGGTGAGCCAGGATTGTGTCACTGCACTCCAACCTGAGTTACAGAGTGAGACTCTGATTCCAAAAAAGATGGAAGCAGAGACTGGAGTGCTGTGTCACAAGTCAAGGAATGTCAACAACCACCCCATGCTGAAAGAGACAAGGCAGGATTCTCCCTGAGATCCTGTGTAGGGAATGTGGCCCTGCCAGCACCTTGATTTCAGACTTCTGGCCTCAAAAACTCTGAGAGAATAAATTCCTGTTGTTTTAAGTCACCAAGTTTGTGGTCATTGTTACGATCTCAGGAAACGATACACTCCTAAATGGATGGGAAAGCTAACCAGTAGGATTTTTTTTTTTTTAGATCCTTATCAGTCAGTATTTTAAAAAAAATTTTTATTATAAAGATGTTTGGTACAGTTTAGGATTAGGTGTGCAGACATTGATTATGCAGTTACCCTTGTTGATGAGGTATGCCCCTACCTCCCCTAGCAGTTTCCCTCAACTGCCAACCCCAGTCCCCCCTGACAGTTTCCCACTACTGCCAATCACTTTCTTATAGCATTATAATTGTTCAAGATCCTCTTATGAGTGAGAACATATGGAACTCTGTTCTTTGTTTCTGTGATCAATCACAGAGTATGATCGACTCTAAATCCATCCAAGTTGCTGCAAAGTCCATATATTTGTCCCTCTTTATGACTGTGTAATATTTCGTTGTGTATATGTACCACATATTTTTTTTATCCGTTCCAGCTTAGATGGGCAATATTGTTGGTTCCATGTTTTTGCTATTGTGAATAGAGCTGCAACAAACATATGTGTGCAGGTATCTTTTTTATAGAATAATTTGAGTTCTTCTGGTATATTCCCAATAGGGAAATTACTGGGTCATATGGAAGATCAATTCAGTTCTTTCAGAAATCACCACACTGTTTTCCAAAGAGGTTGTACAAGTTTGCATTCCCACCAGCAGTGTAGAAGCACTCCTTTTTCTTCACATCCTTGCCAGCATCTGTTCTTTTATTAATGATGGCCATTTTTACAGTGGTTAGGTGGTATCTCAATGTGGTTTTGATTTGTACTTCTCTGATGATGAGTGAGGTTGAGTACTTTTTCATGTGTCTGTTGGCTGCCCGTATATCTTCTTTTGAGAAGTGTCTATTCATGTCTTTTGCCCATTTTTTAGAGAGGCTGTTTTTTTCCCTTCAGTGCATTTGAATTCCTTGTAGATCCTAGATGTTAGGCCTTTGTCAGATATACAGTTTGCAAATATTTTTTCCCATTCTGTGGGCTGTCTCCCTGCTCTCTTGATGGTTTCTTTGGCTTTGCAGAAGCTCATTAATTTGATGAGGTCCCACTTGTCTATTTTATTTCTTAAGGTATTGACCTTAAGCGTTCTGAATAGGAATTGGTTGCCAGTTCCAATTTCCATAGGGGTGTCTCCAATGTTTTCTAAGATTCTTATAGTTTGAGGTCTTACGTTTAGGTCTTTGATTCATTTAGAGTTAATTTTTTGTATGGTGATACCTACAGAACACTTCACCCAATGACCACAGAATATACGTTCTACTCATCACCACATGGAGTGTACTTCAAGATCTACCATCATTGACCATATATCAAACATAAACAAATTTCATAAGATTGAAATCTTTCCATGCACCTTCTCAGACCACAGTAGAATAAAAATAAATATCAACACCAACAAAATTTCCCAAAAACCACAAGGACGTGGGGACACTAAACAGCATGATGCTGAACAATGGCTGGGTCAACACTGAAAGAAGAAATGGAAAGATTCCTGGAAACAAATGAAAATGAAGAAACATCCTACCAAAACCTCTGGGATATCATGAAATCAGTTTGTTGTTGTTTTTTTTTTTTTTAGTTGGAGACTTACTCTGTGGCCCAGGCTGAAGTGCAGTGGCATGATCACGGTCACTGCAGCCTCGACCTGTTGGACTCAGGCGATCCTTCTGCCTCAGTCTTCTAAGTAGCTGGAGCTACAGGTGTGGACCACCGTGCCTGGTTAATATTTTGATTTATTGTAGAGACGAGGTCTTGCCAAGTTTCCCAGGCTGGTCTCGAACCCCTGAGCTCAGGCAGTCATCTTGCCTCCACCTGCCAAAGTGCTGGGATTATAGTCGTGAGTCACCGCACCCACCTACTCTATCTCTTCTTAAAAAATAATAAAATAAACATGTCTTTAAAAAGAGGCTCTTGATGGCCAATAAATGTTGTCTGCTTGTGAGGTGCACACCAACTCCCAGGACTTTACAACCCAAGGCAGCAAACACTACTATGAGGTCACCCACATTGGTTAGAATTATAAAATTCCAACAAGTTTATCCCCTACCCATCACAGAAACATCATGGAGCTCATGGCCAGATGTAAGACCCTGACACATTTTCAATATCTCTCCAATAGTCCTGAAAGGGCACTTAGGCTGGGCCATGGTGGAATCCTCCTGGGGTACTGATGTCCTTCCTTAGAGTTTTCAAGGCAATTGGAGTCCTCTCAACAATGCCTGTGATTGATGCCTCTGATTCATGCTCCCTGACCTAGTCCTTCTGATCAATACCCTTTGATATATTCCCTCTATGGGATACCCTCTGAAGGATGCCCTCTAATAGATACCTTCTGATACATGCCCTCTAATGGATGCCCTATGATTGATGTTCTTTGATGATAGTTGTCCTTTGATCTAGACTCTTTGATCAGTACCTTCTAATAGATGCCCTCTAATTGATGTCTTCTGATATATACCCTCTGATGGGTGCCTTCTGATCTCTGCCTTCTGTTCAATACCCTCTGATAGATGTCCTCTGATGGATACCCTCTGGTGGATGCCCTGTGACTGATACATTCTGATAGATGACATCTGATGTCCTCTTATAGATACCCTCTGTTGGATATCCTCTGGTGGATGTCCTCTGGTGGATGCCCTCTGATGGATGTTCTCTAAGAAATGCCCTTTGATAGATATCTTCTTATAGATGTCCTCTGATGGATGCCCTCTGATGAATGCCCTCTGATCTCTCCCTTCTGTTGAGCACCCTCCTATGCATGTCTTCTGATTAATACTGTCTGATGGATGCCCTCTGGTCAGTATCCTCTGGCCAATGCCCTCTGATGGATGCCCACTGATAAATACCCTCTGATGAATGCCATCTGTTCAATACCTTCTGATAGATGTTCTCTGAAGGAAGCCTTCTGATGAATACCCTCTGATAGATGCCCTCTGATTGATGCTTTCTGTTAGATGCTCTCTGATAGATACCGTCCTATGGATGCCTTGTGATGGATGCTCTCTGGAGGTTGCCCTCTTAATCTATGTACTCTGATGTATGCCCTCTGAAGGCTGCCAACTGATAGATGTCCTCTGATGGATGCCCTCCTATTTTTACCCTCTGATTAATGCACTTTGAGCTATACCCTCTGACCAATACCTTCTTATAGATGCCCTCTGATACATACCTCTGATTGATGCCCTATAATGGATAACCTCTGACTGATGCCTTCTGATTACTCCCTTCTTATCAACATACTCCAATGGATGTCTTCTGATTAATACCATCTGGTGGATGCCTTCTGATCAATATCCTCTGATCAGTGCCCTCTGGTGGATACTCACTGATTAATGCCCTCTGTTCAATACCTTCTGATAGATGTTCTCTGATGGAAGCCTTCTGATGAATATCCTCTGATGGATGCCTTCTGGAGGATGCCCTCTGATGGATGCCCTTTGGTGGATATCCTCTGATGGATATTCTTTGATAGATGCCTTCTGAAAGATGCCCTCTGGAGGCTGCCCTCTTATGGATGCCCTTTGATGTCCTCTGATGGATATCCTCAGATGGATACTCTCTGATGAGTACTCTCTGTCAGATCACCTTTGATGGACACTCCCTGATTAGTGCCCTCCCACAAATATCCTTTGATAGATGTCCTCTTAGGAAAGCCTCTGATGGATATTCTCTGACACATGCCCAGTGATAGATGCCTTCTGAAGATCATTTTCTAAGAGATACCCTCTGATCGATATACTCTGATAGCTGTCCTCTGGGAGATGCCCTCTGATGGATACTCTCTGATGTGTGCCCTCCAATAGACATCCTTTGATGGTTGTGCTCTGAGGATAGCTTCTGATAGATGTACTCTGACAGATGCCTTCTGAAGGCTGCCCTCTGAGAGATGTCCTTGATAGATGTCCTGTGATGAATGATGCCCTCTGATGGATACTTTCTGAGGAATGTCCTCTGACAGATATCCCCTGATGGCTGTCCTCCGATGATAACTTACTTTGTTTTATTTTTGAGTTGAAGTCACACTCTGTCACCCAGACTGGAGTGTGAAGTGCAGTGGCATGCTCATGGCCACTGCGGCCTTCTGATAGATGCCCTGATGTCAGTACACTCTGATGATTGCCCTCTGATGGATATTCTCTGATGGATGTCCTCAGATGGATGCCCAGTGATAGATTCCCTCTGAAGGCTACCCTCTGAACGAAATACTTTGATAGACGTCCTTTAATGAATGCTCTCTGATAGACATTTGTAAATGGGTGTCCCCTGAGGATAGCTTCTGGTAGATGCCCTCTGATAGATGCCCTGATTTCAATATGCTCTGATGTATGCCCTCTGATGGATATTCTCTGATGGATGTCCTCTGATGGATGCCCTCTGATAAATGTCCTCTGAAGTCTACCCTCAGATATATGTCCTTTGATTGATATACTTTGATGGATTCTCTTTGATGAATGTCGTCAGATATCCTTAGGTGGGTGTCTTCTGATAGATGTCCATTGATGGATGTCCTCTAGGATAACTTCTTATAGATGCCCTCTGATGGATGTCTTCTGATGTGTGCACTCTGATGGATACCCTCTAATTAATACTCTATAATGGTTTCCCTCTGATCCATGCTCTATGATGGATGCCCCTTGATTGATGGCCTCTGATCAGTGCCCTCTGGTGTATGTGGTGACCTTATGTTCTCCTGTGCTGGGCCCACAGTTCCCCAGAGAAGGACTGACTATGGGTCTGCTCTTCCTTCTCTGCTTGAGGTCTCCATGTAGCCCCTCCCAAAACCCCATTTCTGCTCCTGCCCTCTCTGACTTGGCCTTGATGGGTGAGAATCATTCCCAGCCCTTTGTATCTCTCATGCTTGGCCTTTCCTGGGGCAGGAAGGTCATTTTGTTGTCACCCATGCTGCCCTCCACATACCCAGGAGATGCAGGCTGCCCTTTAGAAACACTTGCTCAGCATCTTTCTTTCTCCCAGAGCCCCACAGTCCCAGTGGTGCAGCGTGTGTCAGGAGAGGATATGAAGCCATGAGTTAGCATGGCTGTGAGAGTGCATCCCACCATAAGTGGGTCTACAAGGTGCACCTCAAGGTTGCAGTGTCCAGTGCAGATTCAGGATGGTCTTGCAGGGCCAAGACAGGATGCTTATGGGCTTGGAGTCCTGATGTTACTCAAGAGCAAGTGTTTGCACCTATATTGCCCAAGAAAGGCCTAAGGGAAGTACTAGGTGTGTCATATTTGCTGTCATTTATGACAGTCCTGCAACCTCCACATAGGGCAACTGTGGACAATGGAATTGTCCCTCCTCGGGTTCGTCATCAAAGCACCACATGGAGACTCAGAGTTCAGGGGAGTGAGCAGCTCTTTTAATCTCGTTCTTGCAAGAGCAGGTGCCTCTTGGGTGACCATGCACACCGAGGCAGTCACAGCCAGCATATTTATGCCTCTAAAGCACAAGTTTCTCCCTTGTTTCTCCATTGGCTGAGTGCTTCAGAGGTTACATCACTTTCTTGGATGTTGCCTAAGCAATAATTTTATACAAATGAGGAAAAACACAAGCAATTTCTACACAAATAAGGTAAAATACATATTTCTGAATTCTGATTGGGTTTCAATGTCCACCAAAGGAAGTCTGCCAAAAGAGAAAGCCCACTGAGAAAGGAGGAATAACTGGGAAGTGAAGTAACAAAGTACCATTTTGAAAAGGAATCACCACTTTGTTTTGTTCTTTTATTATTATTATAATAAAGATGTGGGGTACAAATCAGCATTAGGTATACAAACATTGATTATGCAGGTACCATTGTTGATGAGGTATGCCCCTCCCTCCCCTAACAGTTTCTCTCAACTGCCAGTCCCACCCCTCTCCCTGACAGTTTCCCACTACTGCCAATCACTTTCTTTTAGTATTATAATTGTTCAAGGTCCACTTATGAGTGAGAACATATGGTACTCTGTTATTTGTTTCTGTGATAGATCACTGATTATGATCGACTCAAAATACTTCCAAGTTGCTGCAAAGCCCATATAGTTGTCCTTCTTTATGGCTGTATAATATCCACTGTGTATATGTACCACATTTTCTTTATCCAGTCCAGCTTGATGGGCAACATGGTTGGTTCCATGTTTTTGCTATTGTGAATAGAGCTGCAACAAACATATGTGTGCAGGTATGTTTTTTTGTAGAATGATTTGGGTTCCTCTGGGTATATTCCCAATAGGGGAATTGCTGGATCATATGGAAGGTCAATTTCAAGTTCTTTCAGAAATCACCACACTGTCTTCCAAAGAGGCTGCACTAGTTTGCATTCCCACCAACAGTGTAGAAACACCTTTTTCTCCACCACCTCACCAGCATCTGTTGTTGTTTGTTTTATTAATGATGGCCATTCCTACTGGGGTTAGGTGGTATCTCAATGTGGTTTTGATTTGCATTTCTCTGATGATTAGTGAGGCCGAGGACTTTTTCATGTGTCTGTTGGCTGCCCGCATATCTTCTTCTCAGAAGTGTCTATCCATGTCTCCCTCTTTGCTGATGATATGATCCTGTACTTTGAAAATCCAAGAGAATCTGTCAAAACCTGCTTGCACTGATAAAGGACTTTGGCAAAGTCTCAGGGTACAAAATATACATGCAAAAGACAGTTTCATTCCTATACACCAACAACAAGCAGGCAGAGACCCAAATAAAAAGCACAATCCCGTTCACAATAGCCACACAAAAAAAGAAATACCCCAGCATATTTCTAACCAGAGAAGTGAAAGACCTTTACAATGAGAACTACAAAATGCTGCTTAAAAGAAATCCAAGAAGACACAAACAAATGGAAAAATATTCCATGCACATGGATAGGAAGAATCAGCATTGTTAAAATGTCCCTACCAAAGGCAATCTACAGATTCAACACAATACCCATTAAGTTACCAACATTATTCTTCTCAGATCTGGAAATGACAATACAGAAATTCCTACGGAAACATAAATGACCATGAATAGCCAAAACAATCCTTAGCAAAACAAACAAAGCAGGAGAATCACATTTCCAGACATCAAACTTTACTATAAGGCCACAGTAATCAAAACAGCCTAGTATTGGTACAAGAACAGACACATAGACCAATGGAACAGAATAGAGATACCAGAAGCAAAGTCTTAATTACTCAACCAACTTGTCTTTGAAAACAACCACTGGGGAGAGGAGAACCTATTCAGTAAATGGTGCTGGGAAAACTGGCTGACCACATGCAGAAGATTCAAACAA
>NW_007253826.1:1915-22402 GCF_000164805.1 Carlito syrichta | reverse complement strand
CATTTCAAACTAGTCATTTTTCTTGGCAACAGAGGATAGCAGACTTCAAAAAGACCACTGATGGAGCACCAGACCACAGATTCATTTTCATGTTTCCAGTTTTATGGCAGACTTCCTCTCGAGGGACATCTTCTTCAACAGATAATGCCGACTCCAAGTGAAAAGAAACATAATTTGTGTGCACTCACTCTACATAAACATAAACATGTTCAAAATCTTTGCTCCACTACCCTTCAAATGAATGAGCTCACCTCACATTGTTTTCTTCCTAAGAATTTACTTTCCAAATTTTATTTCTCATTTTAATTTGCCAATGGGTTCACAGCAAAAATTTAACAATAGGAGCCACTTGTGTGTAAGTACACAGCTTATTTCTGCTTTCAGGACATCCCCATCTCTAGTGTTACTCCACATAGGCTATTTTGGTGTCTTGAGCTTGGAGCTCAACTAGGCTCTCCTTGAGATTCTTGATTATGTTTTTTTTTGTTTTCTGTTTTGAGTTGGAGTCACATTCTGTTGCCCAGGCTGGAATGCTGAAGTGCAGTGGCACGCTCACTGTAACCCAGAATCGACCTGCTGGGCAATGGCAATCCTCAGCCTTCCAAGTAGCCAGAACTAGAGAGAGATTCCAGAACCTGAAGAACACTCCTGCAGCTGAGGAAGAGCCCTAGTCCTGAAGAAATACCCATGCACAGGAAAAGAAAAAAAAAATCCCACCATGTGAGTGAGCATCCCTGAATCTGAGGGAGAACACTCACCTTATAAAGATTCCCTGCACCTGAGGGAGAGAGCCTCTGAACTTGAGCAAGAACCAAGCAACTGATGTAGAGCCCTTGAATCTAAGGACACTTTCTGCACATGAGGGAGGGTCACTGCCCATAAGAGAGAGAGCCAGCTCCGGAGGAGAAGGTCTTGTGCCTGAGGAAGAGTCCTGCATGGAGAAAGTGCCCTGCACCTGAACAAAGGTTCCTGCATCTCATGAAGAGCTCCAGCACATGAGGAAGAGCTCTTAAACACAACTCAGAGCACTAAAAAAGAGAAAGACCTCCTGCACCTGAAAAAGAGTTCCAGCACCTCAATGGGTCTCCTGCACCTTAAGGTGAGGCCCGTCATTAGGAATAAGCCATGCTGCTGATTAGAAAGTCCAGCACATCAAGATGCGCCCCTGCACCTAAGAGCCCTATACCTGTAGATGAACTCCGGGAGGACCCCTACCCCTGAGGTAACTGGTCACAGCATCTAGGGAAGAGCACTGCACCTGAGGAAGAATCCCGAACCTGAATAAAGGGGCTGAACCTGAGGAAGATCCTTGCAGTAGTACAATAGCCTCCACACCTGAGAGAGACTCCACCTGATGAAGAGCCCCTGCAACTGGAGAGGGTCCCTACACCTAAAAAAGTGACCCTGCACATGAAGGACAGTCACACCACAAGAGGGAACCACCATGAATCTGAGAGAGAACACTGACCTTATAAAGAGCCCCTGCACCTGAGGCAGATCCTTGCACCCAAGGTAGAGCCCTGCACCCTGAGGAAGAGCCCAACACTTGACGAAGAGCCCCTGCACCTGATGCACATTTCCTGCACCTGAAGGAGAGTCACTGTCCATAAGGGAGAGACTCAGCTTCTGAGATGTTCCTGATCCTGAACTGAGGAAGACCCCTGGACCTGAGAAAAAGTCCTGCACCTGAAGAGGAACTCTTGCACATGTGAAAGTGCTTGTGTACCATAATAACTGCAGTAAACTTGAGAAACAACTTCTGCACCTGATAGGGAGTCCCCACAATGGAGACAAGGTTCCTGCACCTTGAGTAGAGACCCCTCATCTGTAAGATGACCTGCATCTAGGTAAAAAGCCGAGCATGCATTGGAGAGCTCCTGCACATGAGGGACATCTTCGGCACAAGAGCAATAGCGCTGACTTGGGGAGAGCTCCTGCACCTCAGGGTGATCCCCCTTACCTCAGGTATACCCCTTGCACCCGAGGGATACCCTGGCAACTTATAATAAGCTCCTGCTTCTGGAGGAGAACCCTGTACTTCTGGAAGAGCCTCTGCACCTGAGGAAGTGCCCTGCATCTGAGTAAAGGGCTGAACCTGAGAAACAGTCCTACACCAGAGAGACACCAGCACCTGAAGAAGAGCCCCTGCTGTGCATGTGAGGAAGAGTACCTGGCCTTATGAAGAGCCCAGCAGTTGATGAAGAAACCTGCACCTGAGGGAGAAATCCTGCACCTATGGGGAAACTCCCATACCTGATAAAGAGCTTCTGCCTTGAAAAAAGAGCCTTTCAACTGAGGAGAAGTCCTTGCCCCTGAGGAGATTCCCTGAAACTGAGGGGGAGCCCCTATACCTTACGAAGAGCTCTGCAGTTAATAAACAACCCTTCCCCTAGGAGAGATCCCTGCACCTTAGGAAGAGCTCCTGCTCATGAGGGAGAGCTTCTGCATCTGGGGAAGAGCTCACATGCCTAAGGGAGAGCTTTGGAACCTGAAGGAAATTTCCTGCAACTGAGAAGCTCCATCACCAGAAGAGGCACTGAAAGCAAAGAGCCTCGGCACCTGAAAAATTCATGCACATGAGTAAGAGTCCTGGATCTCAGGAAAAGCCTTGCACCTGAGGATGAGCCCAGTACCTGATGAACAGTCCCTGTCCCTAATGGTGAGCCCTGCAAACAAGGGAGAGCTCTGCACCTGAGAGATTCCCTGCAACCAAGGAAGAACTCAGTTTCTGATAAAGAGCTCCTGCATCTGTAGGACACCTCATGGACCAGAGAAAAAAGACATCCTCCGAAGAAGAGGCACTATAGAATATGGAAAGCCCTTCAAATGAGAAAAACCTCTGCCCCTGCGAGAGCTCCCATATTTGTCCAGTCCCTGAAAAGGAGTACCAGTACCATAGGGAGAGCCTAATACCTGAGGGAGAGCCCTACACCTAAGAAAGAGCACCTGCACCACTCAAAATACCCCACATCTCATGAAAAGCATCTACACATCAGAACGATCTGTATCTGAATAAAAGCACTGACCCTAAGGGGAATGCTGGAACTCAGGGAGATCCCTCTCACCGGTGAAAGGGACTATGCTCTAAAGAAGATCCCCACAACCAAGACAGAGCTCTTGCAAAGACCTCTGCATGGTTTAAAGAGCCCCTGTACCTGGAAGACCCCTAACCCTGGGGAAGAGAAGTTGAACAAGGCGGGTGGGGTGGGGGGTAGGCTGTCAACCTATGGGACAAAACCTGCATAAGAAGAAGTGCTCAAGACACATGGGAGACAGCTCATCCAAGTGACGGAGAACCCCTTCACCTGAGACAGAATCCTGCACATGAGAATGAGCTCTACACCCAGGAAAGAACTCTGCACCCGAGAAGTAGCCTTGCAACTGAGAAACAGCCCATCACCTAATGATGAGCCCCTGCATCTTGGGGAGAGCCCTACACCTGAAAAAGTGCTTTGGCACATGAGAAGAGGTTCCCGCATGTGAGGAAGAACACTAACCGTGACAAAGAGCTCCTGCACCTGAGAAACTATCCAGCACTGATGTGGAACTCCTGCAATAGGAGAGCCCCTTAATCTGAAATCTCAGGTACCTGAACAAATGTTCCTGCACATGAGGGAGAATCCATCCACCTGAGAGAGTCACCCTGCATCACATGGAGAATCCTGTACTATATCAATAATTCATGCATCCGAAGGAGAGACCTACTCCTGAGAGAGAACACCTGCACCTGAGGGAGAGTCCTTCACCTGATGGAGAGCCCTCAACCTGAGAAAGAGCCCCACAACTGAAGAAGAGTCCTACACCTCAAAAAGAGTCTAGATCCCAATGACGATCCCATGAACCTGAGGAAGAGTCCGGCAGATGAGTGAGAGCTGAGAACCTGAGGGAGATCCCTGCATATGAGGAAGAGATCAGTATGTGAGGAACTCAGGGAGATCCCTCTCACCGGTGAAAGGGACTATGCTCTAAAGAAGATCCCCACAACCAAGGCAGAGCTCTTGCAAAGAGCTCTGCATGGTTTAAAGAGCCCCTGTACCTGGAAGTACCATAGGGAGAGCCTGAGTGAAAGCCAAGAACTGATGAGGAGCCCATAACACCAGAAGGAGAGCCTGTGTACCTGAGAAGTACCTGAGAAAGCCAAGAACTGATGAGGAGCCCATAGCACCAGAAGGAGAGCCTGTGTACCTGAGAAGTACCTGAGAAAGTCCTGCACCTGAAGGAGAGTCCCTGCACATGAGGGAGAGACCTAGCTCGGAGGAGAAGATACTGCTCCTGAGTGTCCCAGGGCAGAGCTTAGCACCTGAGGAAGGTTGACATCTGAGGAAGAACGCTTACACCAGAGGGAGAGCCCAGTCACTCCGGAAGATCCCCCGCAGCTTAGGGAATGCCCCTGCAAACAGGGTGAACCCTGTACTTGAGAGACCAGCACCTGATGAAGATCCCTTGCCCCTATAAAACATCCCTGAACATGAGGAGGAGCACAGCACCTCACAGAGTGTACACTACCTGCACCAGAGAGAGATCCAAGTCCCTGATGAAGAGCCTCTGCACCTTCGTGAAAGCCCACCTGAAAAAGAGTCCTTCAACTTATGGAAGAGTCCTGCACCTGAGAGAGAGCCACATCACATGAGAGAAATCTCTTGCAACTGAGTTATATTGCAGAGCCTGAAGTAAAATTCCTGCACCCCAGGGAGATCCCATATAGCTGAGGGAAAGCCCATGCACTGGAGGAACTACCTAGACCCTGATGAAGTATCCTGTACTTTACAAATGTTCAGCACCTGACGAGAGCCCCTGCGCCTGAAAAGAAACATGCATCCAAGAAAGAGACATGCACCCGAGTGAAAAAGAGCCACGCACCTGAGATACAGCCCTGCAACTGAGGAGGAATCCACAACTTCATGAAGACTGCTGCACCTAAAAAGTACTCCTGCACATGAAGGAGAGTCCCACCACGTGACAGAGAGCCTCTGAACCCGCAGAAGAGCCCAGCGACTGAAGAAGAGCCCGTGTACCTAAGGGATGGCTCCTGCACAGGAGGGAAAGACCTGCACCTGATGAAAGAGTCCCTGCACTAAAGAATGAGCATTACATGTTAGGGAGACTCCCTGCAACCAGGGAAGAGTCACTACACCTAGGATAGATTTCTTGCTTGTACATCTGGTGAAGAGCCCCGGTGTCTAAGGGAGAGCGTTTGCACATGAAAGAGGTTTCCTGCACCTAAGAAGAAGGTCCTGCATCTGAGGAAGAACCATTGAACCAGAAGAAGAGACTCTGCACATGAAAGATGCCTGTACCCGAGTAAAACATCTGGACCTGAGGGAGAGTCTTGCACCTTAGAAAAAGATCCACTACAACTGAGGGTGGATCCAGCACCCGAGGAAGAGACCAGCACATGAAAAGAGGCCCTGCACTTGAGGGAAGCTGGGTATCTGAGGAAGAACTCCTGACCTTGAGGAAGAGCCCAGTAGCTGATGAGGAATCCCTGCATTTGAGGGTGAGCCTCAGCAACTGAAGGAGATCTCCCACACCTGATAAAGAGTCTCCTCACTGAAGAAAGAACCTGCCACTGAGAGTCTCTACACTTGATGAAGGCTCCCTCTACCTAAGAGAGACTCCCACAACTGAAAAAGGGCCCTGCACTGGATTCAGAACCGCTGCACAACACATCTCTGGTTAGGAAGATGCCAAGGTATTTCTTTTTTTTTTGTGGCTATTGTGAATGGAATTGTGCTTTTTATTTGGTTTTCTGTTTGCTTATTGTTGGTGTATAGAAATGCAATTGTCTTTTGCACATTTATCTTATACCCTGAGAGTTTTCAAAAGTCCTTTATCGGTGTAAGGAGGATTTTGACAGATTCTTCTGGATTTTCAAGGTATAGAATCATGTCTTCTGCAAAGACAGATAATTACTTACTTCCTCTTTTCCTATTGGAATACCCTTGATCACCTTCTCTTCTCTGATTACTCTAGCTAGGACTTCCAAACTATGTTTAGCAGGAGGGGTTAGAGTAGGCACCCTTGTCTTGTTCCTGTTTTCAAGGGAAATTATTCCAATTTCTGTCGAGGAGTATGCTGGCTGTGGGTTTCTCGTAGATGGCTCTTACTATTTGGAGGTATGTTCCTTCTATGCCTGGATGTTTGAGGTTTTTATGAAGAAAGGGTGCTGGATTTTATCAAAAGCTTTTTCTGTATCTAATGATATAATCATGTGGTTTTGTTTTTACATCTGTTGAAGTATTTAATTCCATTTATGGTTTTATGAATGTTGACCGAGCCTTGCATCTTGGGGATGAAGCCTACTTGGTCATGGCGGATGTTTTTTGAGGTGTGTTGTTGAATCCGGTTTGCTAGAGTCTTGTTGAGAATTTTAGCATCTGTGTTCATCACAGATATTGGACTGTAGTTGTCTTTCTTTGTTGGGTCTTTACCTGACTTGGGTATCAATGTGATGTTAGCTTCATAAAGTGATTTGGGGAGAGTTCCATCTTTCTCAATTGCTTGGAAATAGGATTGGTACCAGTTCCTCCTTCTGTGTTTTGTAGAATTCTGCTGGAAAACTATTTGGTCCAGGACCTTTTCTTGTAGGTAGTTTTCTTATGACATAGTCAATTTCCTTGGTTTTTACACAAACCAAGGCACTGGTGTACATGCCCACCTTTGCTGCATAAACCCTGAGTACCTGTACACACTGATAGAAGAAGGGGACAGTTTTCCCAGAGGATGATGGCAAGTGGGCTAGCTCTGGTTAATGGTCATTTTCCAGGTGTTTGTGTCATTGGGATAGCCTCAATGGAATAGTTATTAATACACAAGCTTTAAGATTTTTTTCTTTCTTTTTTTTCTAGTTTTTTAAGAAAATCTAAAGATCATCCTTGGTTTTCTTCTCACTAGTCACAGCTGCTTGAACGGTTTAGGCCCCTGTCAGATGCCAGAGGAGATCCAGACCCTCTGCAAGACCAGGTTAGATGGAAGCAGGCAGGCCAGCATGGACTGGAACCTGTGACCCCTAGCTACCTTTAACTTATTAACATGTCATTATAATGCTAACATTCCTCCCCTATGGGAAGAACTCTGCCATTCTGTGTACATGTGACATACAGAGAAGCATGTTAATAAACTGTGCCTGCATGTCTGGAACTCTGCCCTGTTCGTGCTTACACATCTTCCCCAGCTTGCACCCAACTCTTTAAAACTCCTGTTCCTCCCACTGCCCAGGGAAAGGGACCTTCAGAGCAGGAGCTCCCCTTCTCCATCCTCTGGCCAGGGAAGAAGAAGTCAGATTGCCTTTCCAAGTTGAATGTTCTTTCTTCATGACTAATAAAAATAAGGGAAGAATACAGTTTACCGGTAACGTTTGCAATCAACTTTTGGTTTCATGGAAAAGGCATTGAAAATCTCCCATAGACCCATTGGTTCTCTTCACTACCTGTAGGTAGCAAAAGGGCCATAGGTTCCAGGGTATGAATGTGAAGCCATGTCTGTGTGTGTGTGTATATAATTTTGGGGTTATGTTTTTCTTATGAATATATACTTTTATGGTTATTAGTACATATACTTATTTAAATATTTTTAGTTATATATATATATATATTGCCTGATTAATATATTCAACATATACATATGTGTATATACAATGTGCACATACACATTGTATATACATATATACATATGTATACGTATATAATGCATATGCATTTATATATGCTCTCGTATGGCTAGGGAAAGATCACCGTAGTCTGGCTTACAAGGCTGCAAGTTCATATGTGTTCATATGTACATATTTTTTCATTAATGTGTTTATGTATGAATTTGCACATTCCTTTTTTATATATTTTATTTTTTATAGTTTTATTCATGTGTATATGTATTTTCAGTTTTCTTTATGTGCAACTATAGTGAAAGACAGTGCTCTGTATGTGACTGTGTTTTTATGTGTGTTTTGAGGTTGTGTTGATTTTTTACATATATTTTTATTTATAGATATTATTGTAAATATTTACCCCTATATACATACATGTAATCATAAATGTGATGTATAATTTTATTATTGAGGATATAGAATGGATATACATTAATATGTATATATTCTTATTGCCTGCCGAGGCAAGACTGTTTAATAACACTACAAGTTCATAATTATATTTTGGTAATTTTTCACTTTTTTGTAGATATGTAAAGTAATATATTTCACATTACTTTATATATTTAAAATTATATGGCTGCATTCATGTATGTAGTTATGTTTCTGATGACATTGTTACTTGTGTCTATATGTGTGAAACACTCCAGAACAACAGCCCATGGTGCGCTATTTCTTGAGAGTAGTGATTCTAAAACTTTGTAAACACGAAGAGTGTTTCCCTTTGGCCTAGTGTGAGCACTCAGAAGGGGACTGGACTCACAGTGACCATGCAGTTTGTTTGTAATCCCAAACACTTCTTAGCCTGGGCCAGAGACCTCACGGCCAGATCTAGTGATAACAGTGCCTGTGAGTTTGACATTTTGCCTCTGATTTGGGTTTTCTGGTAGACCACTTACTTTGATGTGCAGAAGGGTTTCTCAAACCAGACCACATTTTTCTGTGCATCTCCAACTTTTGGCAGAGGCCTCAGGCACTAAACTCTTCAGGTATTTACAATACAGGAATTGTTCAGGCCTTCCTGTGGGCTTCTCTAGACCCCAGCTTTAACTGGCCAAAAGAGGTCTTCTCATGACTCTGTAGCCTTCAGAGTCTGGGCATATTTTCCTGGCCTACAAATGCCCACAGTGCCCACCATGCCTTTCATACCTGGAGTGTGGCTGTCCCTCCACCCTGGTATCATCTGATGCCACACACACTAGCACTGCCTGCAGCCCATCCTGAGAGCTAAAATCGAGCCATTCTATTAAAAGCCCTTTCTTTACCCACCCCACCTGGGCCATTAGTGTATGTACCCAGTTTTGGTGGGCAGTGAATGAGCATTTATCCTCTTTGAGAGATTTTAGGAGAAGTGGACAATTTTCCCCGAGAGGGTGATGGCACTTGGGCTAGCTCTGGTTAATGGGAAAAGGAATGTATTCTCTTAGCTTTTTCTAAGGTCTGCCTTGTATCTGTGTCAGTGTATTCCATACACTGAGCTAAAAGGGAGCATGATTTAACTTTCAACAAATTAGACAAGTACTTTTTATGGGTGGAATTCTTTATGGTCCTGTGGGCTGCAATTGGAGAATAAAACTTTTTCTCAAAAAGAACCTTGATAAATTTCTTCTCTTTCAAGATACCTACATTCAGTGAACTAAAACAGACTATGTTGAAAGTTTCAGTAAGCTAGCTTAGCACTACCTTTTATGCATGTATATGGCTATAAACCTATCAAACCCAATTGCAAAAAGAAACAAGCTCCTGTAACTATAGCTCAAAAGAATCTTACTAACTTTTTGAAGATGAAAAGAGATAAGATATGTAGAGGGGAGTGTTTGGCCCAGAGAAGGCAGTCAGTAAGTGATAGTTCCTTTTTTGTTGCATCATACTAAAAATACTTAAATGTTGAAGTAACAAAAATCTAGTTAGGTAGCTAGCTGGATAGATGAATGAAAGCCATTGAGCAGTGTTATTATCTTCAACATCTAAGAAAAGAGCCTTACAAATGATTCCCTATGTTGAAATGGCCACAACTTGATCCTTCAAAGCTGAGATCCAAGCTTTTAGAAGCAGAGAGTGGCGGCAGTGATGGTGGTGTTAGGACAGAAAATAGTATTGTGTTCTGGGTTGTTTTATAGATAGAAGTCAGCTTTGAAAGAAGACTCGGTGCCCACTGCCTTCTGAGCTCAGGCTCCCTGGTCCTCTTCCTTACCACGGTGATGATCAGCCATCTAGAGATCTTGGGCCCCACACTAAGCCAGGAAGGAAGAGCAGCATAAGAGGGTTGTGGGGGAACGTTTCCTACCAAGGGATGGGTGGAGTTTCCCAGAATAACCATGCAGGGGATGGACAACTCAGAATGGAGTAGGCTGTGGTCATGGCTGAAGGTAGGGATGGTAGCTGCAAGGACCTGAAGGAATTCTCAGCATTGGAGACTAGACTTCCCCTCAGGCTGGAGGAAACAGGTGAGTCAAGGAACTGGAACCAGAAACCCACGCAAGCAAGATCTGTGTGATGGATTGCCCGACATTCTAACCCCAGGTAGGAGCATGGGAAAGCTTTGGGGTTCCCATCTTTCTAAGGCCCTCTCCTCATTCTGTCAGCCAACACCCCCTAGTACTTCTCATCACAGAAGGATAGGCTTCCTTTTCTAGTCTTTTCTGAGTCCTCACCTTCTAGTGGGATCATTAAGGAATCCTGAAGGGCACAGGGTAAGTAGTGGTTTCCCCCAGCCTATCTGAGAGGACCCTCTGGTATCCTAGGAAAAGAGAGTGGGTGTTCCTGGAGAGTCAGGAAGCTGATCTGGTCTTCCCTCTAGGGCAATGGAGACAAGTCCCAGGACAAGACCTGGAAGTATCTCTGTCTTGTAGTGTCTCTGATCCTGCTCTTCATGGTTGTTACCCTCAGTGTGGTTCTCACCAAGGGTAAAGTGGCTGGGCCAGTGGGGACCAGGTGGCCACAGGAAATCAGGCTCCCAACCTGGTAGGGGTAATTTGGGGTTGGAAGGACTGGCCTGGAGTGGAGCAGGAAGGGTGGTTGGTCTGTGTCACTGGGGATAACAGTGCTGACAGGATGGAGCTGACCTCCCCCACCAACCTCAGGGGCAGGTACTTGGGGGTCTGTGTGGGCTGGAGGAACAGGAGAAGTCAGTAGAGAGCAGGTCCGTGTCACTGGTGAGTGTCTCCTTAAAGCCTAACCCTGGCCAAGCATGGTGGCTCATGCCTATAATCCCAGCACTTTGGGAAGCTGAGGTGAGAGGATTGCTTGAGCCAGTGGGTTTGAGACCAGCCTGGGCAACTTGGTGAGACCTCATCTCTACAATAAATCAAAAAATTAGCTGGGCCTGGTAGTGCGTGCTTATAGTTCAGGTGGGGATCAGGTGAGGTCAAGGTGAGGGTCCATGTGGGGTCTAGGTGGGGACCAGGTGAGAGCCAGGTGTGGACTGTGTGAGGACCAGGTGAGGACCAGGTAAGGACCAGGTGGAGGGCTAGGGTAGTGACAGGTGGGAACCAGGTCAGGGCCAGGTGAGGGTCAAGGTATGGGCCAGGTGAGAACCAGGTGAGGGCCAGGTGAAGATCCTGATGGGGACTAGGTGAGGACCAGGTGAGGATCCAGGTGGTGATCAGGTGAGGTCCAGGCCAGGGGCCAGGTGGAGACTAGGTGGGGACCAGATGAGGGCCAGATGAGGATCCAGGTGGGGGACTAGGGGAGACCAGGTGAGGGCCAGGTGGGGACTAGGAGAGGGGCCAGGTGAGGCCTAGGTGAGGAGTGGGAGTAGGGGCAGGGGCCAGGGTCTTCAGCCCCAGCAGTCAGGGGTGAGCTGCTGTCCTGACTGCCTGAAGGTTCCTATAAGTGAAGAAGGTGGAAGGAATTTCCTTTGTCCTCGTTGGGGTCCAGGATGGTGACTGGAGGATCACACTGGCCCAGCCCCTCACCTGTGAGCTGGTACCTGATGAGGGCCCCCCACCTCTGAACCTCCCTTGTCCTCCTCCCAGCCCCTCACTTCTCTGAGGCCCCTCCACTCTGCCCCCAGATTGAGGATGGCACAGGGACACCCAAATTGAGACAACAGGTGCTGCTGAACAGCATGCAGCCTTCCCAGGCTGATACCCTAGTGGGAAAATCCTTGTATGTGTCTGTCACTGTCATCCTGCACTCAGGTGAGACCCGTTCTGAGGGGGAGCACTGAGACCACACTGTGGGCTGCTCTGAGAGGGGAGGCCCTGTTCCAGGAGGAAGACGAGTCTGAGGGAGGTAGTCCAGAGTGAAGGTAGATTCCAATCTGAGGTTTAGGCCCAGCCTAAGGAAGAAAGCCCAGTATGAAAATGGGGTCCAGTCTGATAGGAAAGATAGACCCAATCTGAAGGTGGGGTTTAGTCTGATGGAAGAGGCCCAGTCTGTGAGGGGACACCATGTAAGAAGGTGGAGTCCAGTCCGAAGGAGGAGGCCCAGGACAGAGGTGGAGTCCAATCTGAGGGAAGATGCCCAGTCTGAGAGGGAGGCCATGTAAGAAGGTGGAGTCCAGTAGGAGGGGGATGACCCAGACTGAGGGAGGAGGCCCAGGATGGAGGTGGAGTCCAGTCTGAGGGAGGAGGCCCAGGAGAGAGGTGGGTTCAAGTCTGAGGGAGGTGGCCTGGTCCTCAGGTGACCCAGGTGGCCACCCTCATGGCCTGTCCCCTCAGGGAGTGACATGGTACCGGCGGAGAACAGTGCCATCCCCATGGTGATGTCCCCGTACAGGATCCACTTCACCAGGATGCCCAAGTACTTCAAGCCCACCATGCCCTTCAACCTCATGGTAAAACCCAGGGCTGGGCTCCACCCTCCATCCTGGATCCCTGGCCTCATCTCTGGTCCTTCTGAGCCCCCACCTCCTCTTTGCTTCCTCAGGTCTTTGTGATGAATCCTGAGGCTCTCCCGCAAGCCATGTCCCAGTGGTGGTCCAGGGCCATGAAGACGTGCTGTCCCTAACCCAGGCTGGCAGCATGGCCAAGCTGAGCATCAACACGCCTAACACCCAGGACCCCCTGCCCATCGTGGTGCATCCAAGCTCAGCCTCAGGACTGTGGTTCTGGCGTTTGTGTGGTTCAAGCCTGCTGTCATTCATGCTGAGACCTTTTCTTTTTCTCCCTCTCTTTTTTTTTGGAGACAGGGTCTCGCTCTGTCACCCAGGCTGGAGTGTAGTGGCACAATCATAGCTCACTGCAGCCATGTCCTCCCAGGCTCAAGTGATCCTCCCGTCTCAGCCTCCCGAGTAACTGGGACTACAGGTATGTGCCACCACGCCTGGCTAACTTTTAACTTTTTTATAGATACAGAGTCTTGGAATGTTTTCCAGCCTGGTCTGGAACTCCTGGGTTCAAGCAATCCTGTCTTGGTCTCCCAAAGTGCTGAGATTATAGGCAGGAGCCACCATGCTGGGCCCCTTCTCCATCTTTAAAGCCAGCAGGGCAGTGTCTCCCTCTCTCTTTTCTCCTCTTCCTCCTTCTTTCTCCTCTCCCCCCACCCAGCCCCCCTTCTCCTTTCCCTTCTCTTCTTCCTTTTTCTTCCCCCTCTATTTCTCTCTCCCTCTCTTCTCCTCTCTCTCTCTACTGTCCTCCCTTTACCAAAACCCTTAAGATTGGACCCACCTAGATCCTCTAGGAAAACGGTCCCATCTCAGGATCCTACTTGAATCCTGCGTCCATCCCCCACCCTTCCCAGGTGCGCACGAAGGCCCTGGCATCTTGGATCCCAGCCGAGCAGACCACCAGCACCCTGCGTGTCGAGCCCTGAAGGACCATGGGCAAGAACTACCTATACCTCTTGGTGCCCCTTGCCGAGCTCAAGCCTAGGACTCAATCAGCGTCATCTTCCACCTGCGGACGGATGGACCTGGGCAAGCAGGCCAAGATCTGCTATTACACCTACCTGGTCCAGGGTCCCATGAACCTCAATCCCTCCTGCCTTCCCCCAAGCCCAAGCCCCCTCCCCGCACCCTCCTGAGCCTCACGCACCCATTCCCCCAGATCATGAACACGAAACACGAACCAGCTGCTGCAGGCCAGCCACCAGGAGGGAGACACCGGCCAGACCTGGCAGTGATGCCTGTACCATCACTGCTGATGTCATCCCCTCCTTCTGCCTGGTGGCCTCCTACATGCTGGAAGGCACCAGCGGCCCTTGGGAGTGACGGCCAACTTGGCGGGTGTACATGGTGGACTCATGCCTGGGTGAGGTAGGGCAGACCCCAGGCTCTCTCTGCTCCCCTGCCTTGTTCTTCTCTCTTTCCCACCCCCTCCCTTCCCCTTCTCTTCCCCTTCTTTCTCTCCTTCCCCTTCTCTCTCCCTCCCGCTTCTCCCCCGTCCTCTCCTCCCTCTGCACTTCTCTCTCCTTTCTCTTTCCCTTCCCCTCTCTCCCCTTTCTTTCTCTCCTTCTTCTTCCTCCCCTCTTGTTTGTCCCCTTTCTCCCTCTCCTTCCTCCTCCCTCCCCCTTCTTTCTCTTTCTCTCTCCTCTTTTGCCCTCTCCTTCCCCTTCCTCCCCTCTCTCCTTTCTCTCTCTCTCTCTCTCTCTCTCTCTCTCTCTCTCTCTCTCTCTCTCTCTCTGACTCCTGCCTCGGCAAGGTAGGCAAGGTAGGCCTGGGCCCACTGCTCTCTCCTTTCTCCCTCTCCCCCTTCCTTCTTTCTTTCCCCCTCACTTCCCCTTCTTCCTCTCCCTTCCCCTTCCTCCCCTCTTCTCTCCCCAATCTCCCCTTCCCTCTCTCCTTTCACTTCTTCCCCCCTCTCTCCCCTTCCCCTTCTCCCTTTCCTTCCCCTTCCTCCCCTCTTCTATTTCCCTCTTATCTCTTCTTTCCTCACCCTCCTTTTCCTTCTCCCCATTCCCTTCTCTTTCTCCTTCTCCCTCCCACCTCCCTCTCTCTCCCCTACTCTCTCCTGCTCTCCCCCTTCTCTCTCTCCCCTCCCTCCCCTCTTCTTTCTCTCTCCTTTTTTCTCTCTCCCCTTTCCTCTACTCTCTCACCTCCTTTCCCCTCTTCTCTCTCTCCCCTCTCTCCCTCCCTCCCCTCTTCTTTCTTTCTCCTTTCTCCCTTCTATTCTTCTCTCTCTCCCTCTCTCCCCTATTCTCTCAACTCCTCTCCCCTCTTTTCTCTCTCCTCTTTCTTTCTCTCCCTCTTTCCTCCCTATTCCCTCTTCCCTCCTCTCACCAACTGGGCACTTCCGCAGGGTTGATACTCCTCCTGCATCTCTGCCCTCCCACAGCTGGTGGTGAAGAGAGACTTGAATGATGAGCAGAATCCTTGACCATGGCAGCCGATGTCCCTCAAGAGTGAGGATGACCACGGGACCAACGTGGGACTGATGGCTATGGACAAGGGTGCATTCATGCTGAATAAGAACAAGCTGACTCAGAGCAAGGTTTGTACCTGCTCCCTGGCCGAGAGTGGGATGGATGGGCTGCAGGTGATTAGAGTTGAAGACAGGGGTGAGGACTGACTTGGGTTTGGGTTGGGGATGATCATGAGAATAAGCAGGTTCAACTTGGCACCTTGACTCTGAGAGACCAAGGGCAATGTCCTTGGGAGTCCCCAGAGGTGAGAAGCTGGAGGCTGGAGGTGAGCATGAGGATGGAGGTGGTCTGGCCTGGGTTTGGGAGTGAGGATGAGAATGCAGATGGGACTGAAGGGGGAGTGGAAATAGGATTAGGAATGGAGGCCAGTCACGGTGGCTCATGCCTGTAATGCCAGCATTTTGGGAAGTCAAAGTGGGAGGATCACTTGAGCTCAGAAGTTCCAGACTAGCCTAAGCAACATAGCGGGACCTCATCTCTACAAAAAGTCAAAAAATTATTAAGGTGTGGTAATGTGGGCCTATAGTCCCAGCTACTCAGGAGGCCAAGGAGGGAGGATCACCTGAGTTCAGGAGGTGGAGGCTACAGTGAGCTATGACCGCACCACTGCACTTCAGCCTGGGCAACAGAGTGAGACCCTGAGTCACAAAAGAATGAAGGGAGGTGAGGATGGGGCAGGTGTTTGAGAAGAAATATGAGGGAGCAACTCCCAGTCTGGACCGTCCATCCTTGTCTCCTCCATTATGCAGATCTGGGATGTGGTGGAAAAAGCCGACATTGGCTACACCCCAGGCAGTAGGAAGGACTATCTGGTGTCTTCCAAGATGCAGGACTGGTCTTCAAGACCAGCACAGACTTTCAGACCGCAGAGAGAACAGGTGAGGACACAGCTAGGAACTGGTGCAGGGACAGCCAGTACCGCCACCTCTGAGACCTCACCTCCACCACCCCAGCCTTGAAAATCACTTATCCCCAGCCTCAGTTTCCTCATCCATCAAATGGGAACATTCACACCCCTAGTTCACTAGTGTGGTTGATGGTGGGTGAGGCACAGTGTCGTGGCTTCTCGATTTCTTGATTTTTGCCAGATAAAAGAATTTCAAAACAAATCCAAGTCTAATTTAAGAAAGAATTTATTAGAAAGTAAAAGGGGGCAAGTTTGGTGGCTCAAGCCTGTAATCCCAGCACTTTGGGAGGCTGAGGTGAGAGGACTGCCTGAGACTAGGGGTTTGAGACCAACCTCGGCAACTTGGTGAGACCTCATCTCTGCAATAATAAATCAAAAAACTAGCTGGGTATAGTGGCTCACACCTGTAGTTCCAGCTACTTGGAAGACTGAGGCAGGCTGCCTGAACCCAGCAGGTAGAGGCTGCAGTGGCTGTGAATATGCCACTGTACTCTAGCCTGGGTTACAGAGTGAGATTCTAACTCAAAAAAAAAAAAAAAGATGGACGTTCATCCCTCTGCACCCCCTATGGTTTTGGGATCAAAAATCTCTAATGGGGAGGTTGAGGCAGGTTAGCCATAGATAGATAAGTTTCAGGTCTAAGTTTACACAGGGTATATATATTCAGATATATATATATTTCTTATCAGTAAATGACCTTCATCTTAGACCAACCAGGCACATCAGACTAGATCACCTTGTGGGCTGGAATGTGGAACTCCCAGTGCAGTAAATCACAGAAATAATAGGGAGTGACACAAAACACAGATATGATGTTCTGGGAAAAGCCCAAAGCTAGTTAGTCTGAGTTCCATCATGTAGCCAGGTGCAGTGGCTCACGTCTGTCATCCCAGCACTTTGGGATGCAGAGATGAGAGGATTGCCTGAGCCCAAGGGTTCAAGACTAGTCTGCGCAACTTGGTGAGACCTTGTTTCTACAATAAACCAAAAAAATTAGCTGGGTGTGGTGGTGTCTGTCTATAGTGGTCCCAGTTACTCAGTAGGCTGAGACAGGATAATCACTTGAGCCCGGGAAATCAAGGCTGCAATGAGCTATGATCATGCCAGTGTACTCCAGCCTGGGTGACAGGGGAAGACCCTGTCTCAAAAAATAAAAACAGCCTCTATTTATTGAGCACTTACTATGTGCCAGGCACTGTGCTAAGAACTTTATGAATATTCTTTTGTTGAAGAGATGTTTGAAATACAATGGATTCAAAACAGGCTCTGGAGCTAGGCTACCAGGTTCAAACTCTAGTTTTGTTACACTAGATCTGTAACCTTGGGCAAGTGTCTTAACCTCTTTGGTGCCCCAATTTCTTGATCTTTCAAGATGGGTGTGATTACAGCAGTATCTACTTCATTGTGTCATTGTGAGGATGAAATGAGTTAACCCCAGTAAAGCTTCTAAGCACATACAAAAGTTTTATTATCTAAAAAAAATTTTTTTAAACAATTCTTTGTAGAGACAAAGCCTCGCTATGTTGCCCAGGTTGGTCTCAAACTCCTGTCCTCAAGTGATCCCCCCACCTCAGCCTCCCAAAGTGCTGGGATTACAGGCATGAGTCACTGGACCCAGCTTGGTTTTGTTATTCACTTAAAATTTGAGGATGAATTTGCACTGCAGCATAGGCAGGTGCTTGTTTTACCTCCTCCTTATAAAGGAGGAAGCAGAGGTACGGAGAGGTTAAGGAACTGGACTCTTGTCACACAGCTAGAAAAGGAAGCTGCCAGGTTCAGATGACTTGATGCCTAAGCAAGGGTGTTTCTCAGGAGAGTGCCCTCCTGATCATCTTTGTGTCTGTCATTTTATTTGCCCAACTACCTCTACCTTCCAGCCTTGCATAGTTGGAAGGAATCAGAGTCAACAAAACTGTGACTGTTCACACCCTGGACCCAGAATGCCAAGGTGAAGGTGAGTCAGCTGCAGGGGCAGTGGGGGCATGGTCTGGGCCTGGTAATGGAAGATAAGGTGGAAGGAGAATGTTACCATCGAGGTCTCTCTCTCATCTGGCAGGGGGATGCAGAGATTGGACATCCCACCTACAGACCTCAGTGACCAAGACCCTGACATGGAGTCTGAAACCACAATTCTCCTGCAAGGTGAGACACCCTTGGGCCCGACCCCAGGAAGGCATCAGGGAGGCCATGAGCCCCATGAAGGGGTGGAGGGAGCCGAGTTCCATGTAGTTTTGAAGGTGTTTAATTATTGTGCCTCCCTGTTCCCCTCAGCCAGAACTTATACCTAACTGATTTATACCTTTTGGATCTGGATCTCATACTATGAACTATAGGTCACTTTAACTGGCTAAGAATCAGCCAAAACTCATTGTAGTGTGTTGAAAGCAAACAGACAAGACAAAGGAGGATGCTGCTTTTGATGGTTAATTTTATGTATCAAATTCACTGGATTAAGAGATGCCCAGGTAGCTGGTCAAACTTCATTTCTTTGTGTGTTTGAGAGAGTGATTCAGGAAAAGATTAGTATTTGAATCAGTAGATTTCATGAACAAGTTATGCCCTCACTAATATGGGTAGACATCATCCAATTCCTTGAGGGCCGTGGTAGAACAAAAGGGCAGAGGAATTCTCTCTTCTTAAACTGGAACATTCACCTCACCTAGCCTAGAACACTGGAGCTTTTGGTTTTCAGGATTTCAGGTTCTGGGATTCATACCACTCCCTTCCCCTCCCCTATCCTGGGTCCTCAGGACTCTAGACTAAATAGAATCACACCAGTAGTTTTTTCTGGTTCTTCAGCTTGACCTCCATAATTGCTGAGACATAATCAGTCCATCCCACTCTCACACTCTCTCTCAAGCAGTATGTCTTTAGAAAAAAACCTTTACATTTATACCTAACTGATTTTCAACAAAGGTGCCAAAGCAATTGAATGGGGGAAAAACACAGTTTTTACAATAAATGCTAATGGGACAATCAGATATTCATAAGCAAAAAATAAATACAGCAGTTCCCCTATTCATTGACCCCCACCATAAATGCCTTAACCCACATATAGTACCCAACCCAGTTACCATCAATTGGAATACATTTCTTTTCAAGTCTTCCACCCACAACATTAATGCTTTTTCCATATTAACTAAGCACTTATCACCCATTGTAGTCATAACTTTTGCAATTTGAAGCATAACAGCAAAACTAACATGGTATTTTCTCCCTCTTCACAATTTCATGACTAGAAGATGCATTCTTACCATAGATCTTAGCAACCTCAGCTGTTTTTTGTCTTTCCTCTTTTAGTCAACAACTTTTACTTTTTCACTTAAAAGAAGCACTTTACAGCGTCTTTTGAGATATCTGAATTGCTAGCATCACTAGCAATGGGGCCATTATTAAGAATAGTTAAGAGTTACTTGAACATAAGTACTGTTTGTTGCCGCAAATGATCTGATAACCAAAATGGTTACTAAGTGACTCATAGCCAGGGAACATAGACAGTATGGAGATGCTAGACAAAGAATAATTCACATCCCAAGTTGGACGAAGTGGGACAACTCTAGACTTCATCACACTATTCAGAACAGCACAAAATTTAAAACTTAGGAACTGTTGATTTCTGGAATTTTCTGTTGACTACTTTTGGACTGTGGTTGACTTAAAGTAACTAAAACCATGGAAAGTAAAATAGCAGATGAGGGGAGACTACTGTAAAAATAAAAATAAACTATGACCTTTACCTTCAGCATATACACATTTAAAATGAATCACACCTAAATGTGAAAGCCAAAATTATGAAACTAGTAGAAAATAAAATAAGAAAAAAATTTGGAAACTTAGGTTGGCAAAATTTATTGCATTTACAAATATATCTCTTAGATGTGTAATTCAGAAAAAAAGTATCAACACCATTACCATCTTCATTAATTTTTAGTGACCAAGGATTATTACTGAACATGAACCTCTTACCTATGTGTTTCCCTGTCTGATTTAAAAATTAAAAATAGACAGGGCTTGGTGGCTCAGTCTGTAATCTCAGCACTTTGGGAGGCCGAGGCAAGTGGATTGCCTGAGCCCACGAGTTCGAGACCCACCTGGGCAACTTGGTGAGACCCAGTCTCTACAATAAAAAAAAAACAAACAAACCTAGCCTGGCATGGTATCACAGGCCTGTAGTTCCGGCTCCTTGGAAGGCTGAGGCAGAAGGATAGCCAGAGCCCAGCAGGTTGAGGCTGCGGTGGCCGGGAGCTTGCCACTGCACTCCAGTCTGGATGACAGAGTGAGACTCCAACTCAAAAAAAAAGAAAAAAGAAATTTTTAGATACTGGTATGTTGGTATACTCATTCTTGCTCTGTTGAATACAAATAATCAAAGAAACTACTGTCTGAAGTAAATTAAAGCATTGCATATTGTTTAATGTACAGGTAACTGTACAAGTCTTGAAGAAGTGTTTCTTAATGCTAACCTTCTCATTATTTAGTTACCTTATGCAGTGATGTTCAAACTTTATCTCAGCCCACACAACACTCCATCGTCTTGTCTCTACAGTTCTGCATATCAACATGTGCTAGTTTTTTTCCCTAGCTCATCACTTTAGTCTTGCTGAGAGCTTTTCTTTTTTTTTTTTTTTTTTTT
>NW_007253826.1:0-1883 GCF_000164805.1 Carlito syrichta | reverse complement strand
CGCCCAGACTGGAGTGCAGTGGCCGCTCCCAGCCACCGCAGCCTTGACCTGCTGGGCTCCCAGGTCTCTGGCGAGCCTTCCGCCTCAGCCTTCCAAGTAGCCAGAATTACAGGAATGTGCTACACGCCCGGCCAATTTTTTTGATTTATTGTAGAGATGAGGTCTCGCTGCCCAGGAGGGTCTCGAACCCGCGGGCTCAGGCAATCCACTCACCTCAGCCCTCCAAAGCCAAGGGATTACAGGCTGAGCCAACGAGCCCGGCTGCTGAGAGCTTTTCAGTACTTCATTTCCTGTAATGCAATGTCCCCACACATGTCCGTCTTTTCTCTATGAACTGCTGTCAATCCATAGTCTTCAACCGTGTTCTAATTTTTCAGATCCCACAGTAAATGTAACCTATGCCAAAGCCTTTTCTATCCACCCTGTCACCCACTCTTTGTTCCTTATGGTCATTATTGAACACATTTTTCACATGTCGAGGTGAATTTAATATTATTAAAAATCTCCTTCATTGGACAGTAAATTGGGGGTGGGAGGGAAAGCAGAGCTCAAATTTATTTACCAAGTCAAGTTTAACTTACAATTAGCCCCAGTATCTTGCCTGGAGGTGGGTGCCCATTAATTATTCTGAAATAAATTTTTTCCAAATGATTACTTTCCCTACATCAAGTTTAAAATTCAATTCAGTTATTTTAATTACCACCAAGTGGTCTCAGCTAGGTTACTTCTATAATTCTCTTCCCTTGGAAAGAATACAATCTTTTCTAGTCTTTCTAAACTCAGATTTACATGTTTTAGCATAATATCAATCCAGAGCTTACTTTGCAAATATATCTTCATTATAAAAAGAGCCAAACTTGAGGTTTTATAGTTTTATCTTGTTCTACATATCACAAAATTTTACTTAGGAGGCTTTATTTTTATATTTGTATGTCTAGTTTGAATAGTCAACCTGGATGATAAAGACATTTAAAAAAATTTCAATAACTATATACTTTACAAATTCTCAATTTTAAAATTTAGAATATTTTCTTATTTTAAAGTCCTACAATTATTATATGAAATATTTAAATTTTATTTCATTTTTATTACTTATTCAGTAGTTTATGTTTTCTTTTTTTTTTTTTTTTTTTAATTAATCAGTATTTTTATTATAGTTTTGTGGGGTACAGTTAAGGGTTAGGTGTACAATTACGTTTCATTCAGACACCCTGTTGATAAGAGGTGTTTTCCCAGCCCCAGACAGATATTTGCTACTGTTAATCCCATCTCCCTCCCCCCCATAGTTTCCTAGTACCATCAGTCATTTTCTTATAGTATTACATTGGATGTTCAAGGTCCATTATATGAGTGAGAACATGTGATATTCTGATCTTTGTTTCTGTGTGAGGTCACTCAGTATTATAGACTCTAGTTCCATCCAGGTTGCTGCGAAATTCATGATTTTGTTCTTTTTTATGGCTGCGTAGTATTCCATCGTGTATATGTACCACATTTTTTTAATCCAGTCCTCTTTTGATGGGCAGCATGGTTGTTTCCAGGTTCTTGCTATTGTGAACAACGCTGCGATAAACATACGTGTGCAGGTATCTTTTTTATAGAGTGATTTGTGTTCTTCAGGGTATATTCCCAGTAGGGGGATTGCAGGGTCATATGGAAGGTCAATTTTTAGAGTTTTTAGGAATCGCCACACTGCTTTCCACAGAGGTTGCACTAGTTTACACTCCCACCAGCAGTGTAGAAGTGTTCCCTTTTCACCACACCCTCTCCAGCAGCTGTTATTTTTTGAGTTGTTGATAATTGCCATTCTGACTGGAGTTAGGTGGTATCTCAGTGTGGTTTTGATTTGCATCTCCCTGATGATTAGTGAGGTTGAGCATTTG
>NW_007253825.1:2832-86699 GCF_000164805.1 Carlito syrichta | reverse complement strand
AGCTGAGATAAAGTTTGTTGCTAGGTGGGCGGGGCAATGGAAGTCTCTGCCTGGAGAATGGCAAGGCAGTTTAAGCAGGTCTGTTTTTCTCCGCTTGTCTGGGTCCTCTGGTTTGGGGTCTCACGCTGAGTGCCTCAGCCAGGGTGGACCCAGAGTTCCAGAGCTCCAAAGTTCCAAAAGGCAGGCTGTAAATGACGAGAGTGGCGCTGGGTCCCTACAGAGTATTCAGGCCAGTAATGGAACCGGTGTCTCCGAGGGGCGGGCGCTCAGAGCCTCCCTGTGCGACCGGCGGTGCCGGGTGCCGGGCCAGGGGAGAGAGCTGGAGGGAGCAGGGACCCAAAACTTCCCCGCACGCTGCAATACCTGGCCTTAGGAAATGAGGTAAAGTTTGTTGCTGGGTGGGCAGGGCAATGGAAGTCTCTGCCTGGAGAATGGCAAGGCAGTTTAAGCAGATCTGTTTTTCTCCGCTTGTCTGGGTCCTCTTATTTGGGGTCTCACGCTGGGTGCCTCAGCCAGGGTGGACCCGGAGTTCCAGAGCTCCAAAGTTCCAAAGGGCAGGCTCTAAACAGCGAGAGTGGCACTGGGACCCAACAGAGTACTTCAGCCAGAAATGGAACCAGCGTCTCTGAGGGGCGGGTGCCCAGAGCCTCCCTGTGTGACCGGCGGCTTGATGCCGGGTGCCCGGGCTGGAGACAATGCAGCCGGGGAGGGATCTGGAGGGGGCTGGGACCGGAGACTTCCACACACGAGTAGAACGGCAGCAGTGGGGGAAGGGGCGCAATATCTGGTCTTGCGTGGGACTGAAGTTCCCGGGCCTGACCCCAGCGCAGTTGGTGGTGGGCTGGGGGATGGGGGTAGCGAAGTGATAGCCTTTTTGGGAACTCACGTCAGAGAATCTTACCAGTTCACCTATGCCGTCGCCATCTTGCCCCGTCTCCCATTTTTTTTTTTTTTTTATGGATTGTGCTTTTTTAGTGTCAAATCAACTCGTTGCCTTAAATCTGGAAAAAATTTCTGTCTTTTTTTCTAAAAGTTTTATTATTTTGTAGTTTTATGTTTTACATTCAAGTCCATATCTGCAATTTTTGTACAATCCATGAGGTTTAGGTTGAGGGCTTTTGGTTTTCTATTTGTTTCTTTGCCTAGGAATGTCCAATTATTACAGTACTGTTTCTTGAGTGGGTGTGTGATTTATTTTACTGTGTCTGAGATATTTTGTCTACCCTGTTAGGAGAATCTGGGCCTATTTAAATATCTTATTTTAGTTGGATGTCATACTGTTTAGGTTTACATTTAGTTTATGCATCTTGACTTTTTTTGTGGGTTGTGGTTCCAATGGAAGCTTAATTTTCAGAGCTTTGGGACTTTATTTCTTGTTTATTCAGTGCTGCTGGGGTTTCACTTGTTCCTGCTGGTGCTACCAGAGAGAATGGAAGGGATTTCTCCAGGCTATACCAGGGAGTATGGGAGAGGGACAGGATAATTTTAATCCAGCAAATGATATAATCAGTATTGTATTTTGGAATTGCTTTATAAATTTAATATTTCAATGTAAGCATTATATTTTACTATATTGTTTTTTATAAAACCCTAAATAACATCTTTAATGTTTATCATGTTGTTTCAACCCCTGGGTTACCAAAAAATAACAACTGGGGATAGGAAAAATTGGGTAGTTAGCATCAGTGTTCCTGTCTCATTTTGTTTTTTAAGATACATCTGGTGACTTAATCTCAGCTATTGTCTTTTTTATCCCCTTAACATTCTAGGAAGGAGGGTTTCATGAAAATGATGATTTCAAGGGCAGTAGAGTTCCACTTTTGAGGGTATTACCTAGCTCTGGAATTTGAATTGTGGGTTCTGATTCAATTCTCCTTTTCAAAGTTCTATATAATGAGAGTTTATATGTTTAATTATGATTAACTTAATTTTAAGAGCATGAATATTAAGTCTATATAATATTATCTCTTCAAGCCCTCCTCCAATAAGCTAGCTAGATATGTAAGCTCCATTTGTCTTGGGGCTCCTCCCATAAGCATAAGCAAAAACATGGCATCTCTACCAAATACTGTGACTCTGGGATGCCCCTTCACATTGTTTAGCCCTGACAAATTCAACATTTTAGTTTCTAAGGCCCTTTCTCTGCCTGGGCTTCTCCAGTTAGGCTCTTCTTCCTGAAGTAGCAGGGCATGCTTTTCACAGTTTGCAAAATCATGGTTTCTCTCACTTTTCCAGACTCTGGAAATTTCTTTTTCATTTTGGGAAAATTCTTTCATTTTTCTTCATGAACTAGGCTCTAGAGCAGACTATGGGTTAAAACCTTTGCTCTGCCACTTATGAGTTAGGCGGCCCAGGAAAGAGCTTCAATCGCTATTTCTCTTGGATTAGTGCCTCAGTTTCCTCATCCATAAAATGGGAACCCAAACAGAATCTATCTTGCAGGATGTTAGAAGGATTAAGTGAGCTAATACATACAAAAGCCCTCGGATTGGGACCTGGCATTTAATCATCTTCATCGTCATCTGCATACTTGTCTCTCTCTAGGGCACTCCTCCCTTTCTTCCCCTCCAGGACACTTAGCAAAAGCTCATCCATGACTGGGGATGTTGAAGAACAAAGTCAGGGAAAGACTAATTACAGGTTACATTTGCCCTTTGCACAGCCACAAACCTCTCCAAGCTAGGAAGCTAGAGTCTGCTACCCATTTGAGAAAATGGAAAGGAAGAAAATTATAAATCATTATCTACCAAGATTATCCTGCCAGTTGTAGTGGTTTCATGACTGCGTACATTTGTCAGATTTCATCGAATGCTATACTTAAATTTGGTGCATTTTATTGTATGTAAATTATACCTCAATAAAGCTGACAAAATAAATTACCTTACTACATGAATAACACTATATTTAAATAAATCATTTGGGGAGAAATACCTCAGTTGTGGATTTTTTTAATGGGAGAAATTAAACTTCTAGGTTATCTTAGCACTTATAATGTCTCTGCTATGAGATGAAGCCAAGACTTTTAAACATAAATTACCCAGTGACTTGGGTGGTGGGGAATGATGCTTTCTGCTCTGCACATTCAGCAAAAGAAAGCAGAAAACAGTCTTCTGTCCCTAAAAAATTGTTTTTATAGCCTGAGATTATGACAAAATAATAATCACAACTTGCATATACATATGCTAATTTAGAGCTAAACACATTTTTACAGAGTACCTTGTTTGATCACTTCAGTGGCCCAATGTGACAGTAAGTCAGATATTGTCCTCACTTGACAGATGAGATGTTCATGTCCAGAGTGAGAAGATAACTTTCCTAAGGTCACACAGATGGGAAGTCCCAGTCAGGCCTTGAACTCTAGTGTTTTGTAGCTAAGTACCATGTTTAATTTATTACATAATTGAACACAGTGATCAAGTTTTCAGGCCTTGGAATTAGTCACATTTTCCTCTAGGGTCTAGTAGTACAAATTCCCATTATAAAATAGGATTCTGCTGGTCCAAGTCTCGAGCCTTGTGTTGTCATCCTGCAGCGAATGCCATATTGTTATCACACTGGCCGCACAGGAACAGATGGAGAGAAAATGCAGAGTGTTCTTCCTCCTGCTCCTGTTGTCCTGATCCACATGAATTGTGGTGCAGCAAAGGGAAAATGAAAAGGTAGCAGTTTGCCTCTAAAGCATCAAATTGCCATCTGGTCTGAAGGGAATTATTTAGTATTTAACCAGTGCTACGTAGGATTTGAGACACCTCCAAAAAAGGAGTTTGTGTTTTGCCTTGAGGAGTTGGACAATTTCAGAAGCAAATTTTACCACCTTTTTGTTTTCTGGTCCACAGGTAAGTGGTTACTTCTTGCAGTTGGAAAACTAATTGATGTGTTCCATGCATTAGGGAAGTAGCAAGGATATCCTGGAAACTCAAGAGAGAAAAGGAGGAGAATCAAAGAGTGATGGATGAGGTTTCCATCTGCAAGAATGACCCAACTGACTTCTGCAAATGAAAGTTGAAGAAACCTGGGAACAATCAAGTTTAATCACTGAGTGCTGGAGACAATCTCCAGGGCAACGATGGAACATAGTATATCTCAGAATGCTGCTGTCTCTTTGTATTAGTCTGCTAGGACTGCCAGAACAGAGTACACAGACTGGGTGGTTTAACAACAGAAATTTGTTTTCTTGTGATTCTGGAGGCTCGTAGTTCAGGATTAAGGTGTCAGCAAAATTTCTTCTGAGGCCTCCTCCTTGGCTTGTAGATGGTGGTCTTCTCCCTGTGTCTTCACATAGTCTTTCCTCTGTGCCTGTCTATATCCAAATTTCATCTTTTTGTAAGGGCACCAGTCATATTGATTTAAGACCCACCCTAATGACCTCATTTTAACTTAATTATCTTTTAGAAACCCTATCTCCAGATGCAGTCACATTCGGAGGCACTCAGATTAGGCCTTCAATATATGAATTTGTGGAGGTGGAGGGGAAACACACAGTTTAGCCTATGACACTCAACACTCCTTAGGTGTGATGTCTCTTGTGCTATCACTTTCAGTGCTATTTCTTTTTTTTTTTTTTTTGAGTTGGAGTCTCACTCGGTCGCCCAGACTGGAGTGCAGTGGCCGCTCCCGGCCACCACAGCCTCGACCTGCTGGGCTTCGGCGATCCTTCCGCCTCAGCTTTCCGAGTAGCCGGAATTACAGGCATGCACTACCACGCCCGGCTGATTTTTTTATTTATTGTAGAGATGAGGTCTCACTGCCCAGGCGGGTCTCAAACCCATGGGCTCAGGCAATCCACTCACCTCAGCCTCCCAAAGGCGCGGGATTACAGGCTGAGTCACCGAGCCCAGCTTCAGTTCTATTTCAATATTTACCTTGATCTGTGAAAGATTGAATGGCAGAAGAAAGGAAGAAACCAGTGCTCTTCTCCCTCTGCCTTGAGCAGCCTCTCTCAAAGTAACTCTCCTCCATTGTCCCTGCACTGTGTAGAAATATCCTCCTTCATGGTCTTCATTCCTGCTGGGCAGTCCCTGCCATGGTTGTGTTTCCTGTGAGATAGCCCTGTCTTCTGGGTCCCAGTAACCCCATCTTCTTCCTTTATCTTTCCATCCCAAAAGGTGAAAGTAGCCTTCTGCAGTTGCTAGTCTCAGAGGTGTGCCAGTATCTTCTGATTGCCTTCTCAGCTCTTAATCTCCTGACTAACCAGCACCCAACATTAACTTCCCTCTTTCTTAACAACTTAAGAGTATCTTTTTTTTTCTCTACTGGACTCTGAATGTCATATTCCCAATCTGAGGAAGATGTTTCTAACAAAAGATAAAAAATAAAGCTCAGCCTAGAATCTTAAAACATAAAGGAGTGTTTGCTATGTATCAATAAAATAATGAATAAAACACATTTTCTGTATACTTATAGAGTTCCTTACTAGGTGAGGAAATGAACATTAATAGATGTTTCACAAACTGAAAAATTATGTGATCCTCAAACACACAGCCAGTAGCCAAAGTCATTCTGAAGGCTTCATCTTCAGGGTCCCCAGCCTGCAAGGGTCCCTTCCAAGGCCCTGGGAGAAACTTCAGTTATATGTCTACATGGTCATATATTTTCTGTAAAATGTTTAAAGGAAACACATTTTTGCATTACTTTTCTGAAAGAGGGTTTCAAAGTTTGCATAAGTTTCAAGCCAGAAAAATTTCATTTGTGCCTGCTGTAATTATTTCAGAATAGGCAGGCAGGGCTGAACCCTTGCAGAAGCAGAGACTAACAATTGGTTGAAGTCCTCAGTCTGTTCTCTGGACCCTTGAATCTTGGACACTATTATGGAATCAGCTCTTGGCCATAGGCATTGTTATTCCTCAACACTATACTGAGGGGACAATATGCAATCAAATATACACTCTTGGGTCAGACAGCCTCAATTATAGTCCTAACTCCAACCTCCTATTACTGCATGACTTTGAGCATCAGATTTCTCATATATTAAAGACAAATAATAGTCATACTCAGCTCACAGGATTGTTCTGAGGATTTAGCAAGATGATCCAGGAAAAGAGGTTAATGGGTGCCTAGAACACTTTAAATAGTAAGTGCTATATAAATGTTATAAATGTTAGTAGTCATTGTTAATATTGTCAGTATGGACTTGATCTCAGATTTCTTGAGCTTTAGTTTTTATCTCCATATCTCTTTGCGTAGACTCAGCCAGCCCTCCACTTTGAACATTTTCCTGCCTTGGAATGATAAATTGACTGCAACACACTGCCAGCTGTGACCAAGTTCCAGACTTTGGCTTGAAACTTGAACTTACAAGGAATTTTAATGATAACTTCGTTTGCATTTTCATGAGGTTTTCTTTATTAAAATAAATATATTATGTAATACTTCTGCTCCACAAAGAGAAATAAAGAATAATACAGCAAAGATTTATATACCGGCATCCAGTATAAAACGTAAAATATTACCAGTTAAAGCTCCCAGTATACTCCTTTTCTGCCATATTGTTCTCATTTCTCCCACTAGTAATTCCTCTTGCATTTATTTATATTTTTCTTATATACATGCATGTAGGTATTCTTACAGCAAGTGAAAAAAAAATTTCTATAAAGGTTAATAATAACATATCTAATTAATTTTTAACCCAAATAAATCTATAGTTGGCTCAATGAGGAAGATTGGGAAGGCATCAGAAGGGAAGTTCAAATATCTAGTGAATGCTTCATTTTGTTTTTCAGTTCTTTTGGTTCCATTTTTTCTAGTTTTATTTTCCTGTTTCTCATCTGTTCAATAATTATGACTATATTTACTTTTAAATTATTGAGAATATTTATAATAATTTCTTTAAAGTGCTTGTCTGTTAACTTTAATATCAGAATAATCATATGTCTTTCTCTATTTACTACTTTTCCTATTAACTATGGATCACATTTTCCTGTTTCATTACATGCCCAGTAATATTTTTAACCCACCAGCCATTATGCATGGTAAATTGCAGAGAACAGATTCTGTCATATTCTTCTGAAGAGTATTGGTTGATGAATGAGCTGGAGACATTATGTCAGATTCCTGGAGAGTCCCATAAATCTTTGTCTAACTGCTGGCCCTAGTAAGAAAATCCAGATGTCTGTGAAAAGTAAATTTGAATAGTCACATGGGCAATAAAAATTGTTCTGCTTACTGTTAAATTTTATTTACTTGATAAGTTAGAGAGATGCTTCCAAGTAGAATTGTACTGAATATTTTACTTAAGAAATATGTCTTATAATGATCATAAAGTTTGAGAGAAAAATAAAATAGGTCTGTAAATATAGTCTATCAAAATTGATACTTTTGTTGTAATGTGTCTTATAATGCTCATAAAGCTTGAGAGAAAAATAAAACAGGTATGTAAATATAGTCTATCACAATTGATATTTTTGTTGTAGAGAGTTTAACTGATGAAGTAAGAAATTATTGAGGCATATTACCTCCTGCAAGACAATCTCTACTTACCAGGAAAATACAAAACTGTATTTTGTGATACTGTTCCCGGGATACTGAAACAATAAACAGATTCGACTGTGAAAACTCAATATACAATAAAGATGAAAGCAGTGCTTCTTTGTTTGAAGTAAATTATGCCACCAAGAACCTTGCTCACTGATACTCATGCCCTAGGAAAAGAGGTTTTTGAGTGTCATCATATTGAACTAGTAGGTATCTAGAGGACACAGTCTACAAATCATTCCTGTAGACCAGTGGTTGGCAAACCTTTTCTGTAAAGAACCAGATCGTAAATATTTTAGGCTTTGTGAGCCATATCATCTCCATCACAACTCAAATTTGCCATTTTAGCACAAAAGCAGCCATGAACAATATACAAATGAATGGGTTTGGCTGTGCTCCAATAAATCATTATTTATGAAAAACAGATGGTGGACCAAGTTTGACCCACAGGCTAAAGTTTACTGATCCTTGCTGTAGCTGAAAAAGGAAGGAAAAGGAAGGGATCTTTTTTTAGAAAGCCCAGGCAACTTCTCAAAGCCAGTACAAGCCCTTTTTGAAGGTCTGAAAGTTTAGGTGAGTTTCCATAGAGAATTCAGTGCTGTGACTTATTTTACTATGTTATTACGCATAACACTTTGTCTCAGTAATCTATTAAATAAATTACCATAGACATTCTCATCATCTAGGAATTTTTTTTTAATGTTCTTATCTGTAGAAAATGTTCACTAGAGAAAAGATAGGGCACTAGCCATGATTATCAGCACGTACCACCCCTACTAGTTGGGCAAACTTGTGTAATCTTCTTCGTCTCTCTGAGGCTCCTTCATGATAATTAAATGGTAGGTTATTTTCCCTTTTTATTAACCATAGAAGACAAGAATGAGTGTCTTCTAAAAAATGGAATAAAAGGAACAAAATTTTAAAAGGAACAACTTGCCTAGAAAATTGCTCTAGTAATTCCTTCCTAGATGTCAGAATTACTTAAAAATACTCCCAAATCCTTCTCTATCAATGGAACAAGCAATAGCTTTAACCTGATGCAGAGGAGAAAGCTCAAAATTGAAAGAGTTCAAGGAACTCAAAGTCTTGTTTTACCTCCGCCATGTGATTTTGTGCAAATCGCTTCTCTATGTTCTCAATTTCCTAATTTTTTTTAACCATCAAAATGAAGGTAGCCGGATTAGATTGGTGGTTCTCAAACTGTCAGAAAGTCATCAGCAGAGGTTCTTGAATCCATGTAAGCATCAGACATTATCCAATAAAATGCTATCCTGTGGGGGTAGAAAAAAACGTAATGTTAACAGTTGTCCAAGAATGTAAAAGTGTGAGTAACATGGTGTTAGATGATTCCTCAGGGGCTTGCCAGTTCTTATAGCTCATGTCTCAGTGGAAATGTGCAGTTCTGTCATTTCCATGCACGTCACATAAATGTAGTTGCCAATAGGACATTGTTATTCAGGAGGCATTTATGAGTCATATTGAGTTCACACTATGAACACACACCAGGGATATGGATTCTTTCCTTGACATAAAATCAATTGAAGTCAGCTCCATGGTAGAAAAGCAAGGTAACGATGTACACAATCAATCGTCCCTCTTTGAAGAAGTTACAATGCCCAGTGACAAGCTAACAGGTTACTATAGTGGAGGAGCAGATGTGAGACTGGCTTTCAAGAGTCCTGGAGTTAAGCAATTTCATTCAGTAAATGCACAGCTGCTGCTCTAGAACTAGAAGAAAATTATAGGAGGCACGAGTTGTACTTGCCTGCTGAGCATCCATTCTCATTCTTGTTGCGACTCTTCCATTTTCCTTGGATGGAGAAGGAGTGTAAATCACACTCAGACTGTGTGATTCTGGTATGATTGACACCACACTCTGGTTTCTGGGGAGGACATAAGATTTTAGTCTGGCCAATCAGAATATTCTATCTCACTGTTTGTAGGAATGAAGTTAGAAGTGGGCACATGAGTCAAATAGATCCAATGAGATTTTGTTCTATCACTTTCACTGGAACCATTGATAAAGGATCACTCTCTTCCCTTTAAGATCATTTGATAGAATGGAAGCCATATTTGCCACTACCACCACCACCACACACACACAACACACACACACACACACACACATACACACACACACACACACACACACAAGTATATTCCTTTGTTCAATAATTCCAATCTCTCCCATTTATTTGAGTCAGAAAACCAGGAGACAGCCTTGATTTCTCTCCCTCTATCTTTTGCCAGTCTCCTAATATGTCTATTCAGTGGTAAAGTTCCACCAACTCTACCTCTCAAACATTTCTTAAACTTACACACTTTTCCCCAACCCCACGACCAATGCTTCTTTAAGGTATTTCTCCAGCCTCAGCAAGAACATTTCTGTACCCTCTCAAAGAACCTCCTACCTATAACATGGTTACACCCAAACTCCATTCAATAATTGTTCATACTTTTCTGCCAGAGCAATGTTTCTAAAGGGCAAATGTTACCAAGCTCTTTAAAATTCATCAGACTTTTCATTGCCTTCAATGTAATCCAAATTTCATAGCACTGTGATAAAGGATACTGTGTCTAGACCCCGTCTACTACTCTCTTCTTATCTTTTAGCAACACTCCTTTTCCCCTTTGTATCTCTCTCCATTTCCCTGCCACATATACTCTGCTTCTCCATGCTAGACTACTGGCAGTTTCCCAAACAGAACAGACTGTATCAGCCCCCTCTGCTTTGTAGAATTGAATTGACCTCAACAAGCAGCATCTTTAGAAAAATATACTCTGTTATGTCTGCTGTATCAGAATTCACCATATGCCCACAAATTACCAAACACCAAGCTGCCATTAACTACATGGGAATTGAAACAACTACATTTTGCTCAGTTTTGACACAGCCACTGCTAAGCCAAATCTCTTAAGACTATTTTCAAATTACAGTGTTAACCCAAATGATTAAATTGACATAAAAAAGCAAAAAGAATCAAGATCTCCAATTTTGCTGATATCTTCTTTAGTAGATTATGTATAAAAATATCCATTTTTGTGTCTTCACTTCAGACTGAGATGGAGTAACAGCTTTACCCCTTATCCTGAAACAACCAAAAACCAAAAATACACATTATATGGTTTATAAGACATTGAACATCAGGTAACAAAGGACAATAATTTTTGAGATATGGGAAACAATGGAAGTGAGCCTTGTAATTTACCCAGTATCTTGCCTTAAGAGCATTTCCAGGCCACAGCACAGGGAGAGGAAACCTGCTAAGGGGCTGGTGCATTCACTGAGTTGAGGAGAGAGAGCTAAGAATCTTAAGTGATCAAGGAGTCAGAGTTTAAGAGACAGAGTACCAGAGAAGAGGGAGCTATACAGAGGCTGCAGCCCAGAGATTTGTAGGAGTCTTCTCAAGTATTTAGCTGGGTACTGACCATCACAAAAAGCCAACATGGCTTTGAAAAGGAATGGAATTGAAGTTGAAGGACTAACAATAACTGATGTGAAGTCAAATCCTAAAGGTCTACTAAGAAAGACAGTGTGGTATTAGCATAAAGACAAACAAAGACATCAATGGAACAACATAGAATTTTTTAAAAGCCTACACATATATGGACAAACAAGCTTTAACAAAGATGCAAAAGCAATTCAATAGCAAAAGTATCATCTTTGCAAAAACTAATGCTGAAACAATTAGATATCCATACCCCATACCATATACAAAACTTAATTCACGATAAACATAGCACTTAAAAGTATAAAGTTTGCAAAATGAAAATTATTAAGTTTCTTCTAGAAAACATAGGTAAAAAGTAAATTTGGGTTTAAAAGAGAATTTTCAGATATAGCATCAAAATCACAATCCATAAAATAAAACAGTGATAAATTAGATTTCTGCTAAGTTTACAACTTTTGTTCTTCAAAGGACACAATTAAGATAATAAAAAGAAAGGGCACACATTGAGAGAAAATAATTGCAAATTATATTTCTTAAAAGAGACTTATATCCAGAATGTCTAAATAACTCTTTAAATTCAGTAATAAGAAAACCAACCCATTTGCAAAATATGGGCAAAAGTTTTGAACAGACACTTTACCAAACAAGATATATCAGTGGCAAATAATCACACACAAAAAATTTCGATCATGTAATAAATTCAAATCAAAACCTCAATGAGGTATCACTGTATACTTATTAGAGTAGCTAGAATTTTAAAGATTACACACTCTAGTTGTGAATTTAGAGAAACTAGAGCTCTCATACACTGTTAGTAGAAACGTAAACTGGTACAACCACTTTGGAAAATAGTTTGGCAGTTTCCTAAAAACTTAAGCATTAGCCTACTTTACAATATAGTCACTCCACTCCAAGGTATTTACCCAAGAGAAATGAAAGCATATGTCGGTACAAAGACTTATACATGAACATTTATAGAAGCTTTATTTGTAGTTGCTAATAACTAAAAACAACCCAAATCCATGAATAGGTGAACGGATAAACTGTTTTATCTACACAATGGAATATTCAGCAACAGAAAGGAATGAACTACAGATAAATAATTCAACATAAATAAATCTCAAAATAATTATGCTAAGGAAAGAAGGCAAACAAATAAACAAAAAAAGAGTACCTACACCTTAATTCCATCTATATAATTCTAAAAAATGAAAGCTAATCTAAGGTGACAGAAAGGGGAAGGATAGGGAAAGGGGAAGGAGGGATGGATTACAAAGGTACATGAGGAAATTTGGCCAGTAGGGAAAAGTATGTCTCTAATTTTTATTGTGATGAGAGTTTTACAGGCCTATGGACATGTCAACACTTATCAAATTTACATTTTAAATATGTACTGTTTATATATGTTAATAATATCTCAATAAAGCTGTTTAAAAATAATAACCATGATTATTTCTCTTCCTATCTTGATGCTGTTTTGCAAGGTAAGTTTGTAGCTACTTCCATTAAGAGGTAAAAGTCTATTTTTACATTCCACTTTGAATCTGGGATGACTAATAGATTGTGCTGGAAGTTCTGAGCCTAGACCTTAAGAGATTTGCACATCCCCTCCTCTCCCATTCTCTCAGAACCCTGTCGCTGCCATGCGAACAAGCAAGTTTGATGGGGGATGAAAAACGCATGGCTTAGTCACTCCGAAACACCACCAACACCTATTGACATCCAGCTAACCCCCAGAAGCAGAGCCACCTCACTGGGCTGCAGTTGAGGGAGTAGAGCACCAAGAGAGCCCAGGGAGACCTATGACTTGCCCAAGTGGGCCAACTTAAATTTTCAACACTTAGAAGAATAATTCGCTAAGTAAATGACATTTGTTTTAAGTCACTAACTTTGGAGTGGTTTCCTATGCAACATTACTCAGGATAATACACACAGGATTTACCTCCAGCCAGGATTAGATTCCTCATGGCTTCATTTTGCTTGGTCTTTGTAGGAGAGCTAGAAATTTAGAAACTATTCACTATATCCAGTCAGAAACATTCATTCCATTGAAATTCTTATTTGTTTACATACCAAACAGTTAAGCATTGACTAAGTTCTAGGCACTGTGCTAGATACAAAGGGAAGATGTGCAAAAGAGATAGCCCCACCATAGGAGATTCAAGATTACTCACAGTAATAGGCTGTAACACTGGGTATATCAAAATCAACATTTCCCTTTCCATGTTGACTTTGTTGTCCTACATTGTTCTAAATTAGTTTGTATCTCTTTTGCTGTGATCTGAATGTTTATTTCCCTCCAAAATTCACATGTGGAAATCCTGAAATCCCTGTCCCCTATCCCACTCAAGGTGATGGCATTAGGAAATGAGGCCTCTGGGAAGTGATTAGGTCTTGAGGATCATGCCCTCATGAATGGGAATGATGCCCTTACAAAAGAACCCTGAGATAAATTCCTTCTCTTTTTGCTATGTGAGGACACAGCCAGAAGGTGCCTTCTATAGACAAGAGAGCAGTCCCTTATCAGGTACCAAAGCTGACAAAACCTTGATAGTCTCGGATGTTTAAGGCCCTAGACCTGTGAAAAATAAATTTCTGTTGTTTAAGCCATCCTGTCTATAGTATTTTGTTATAGCAGCCCAAATGGGTTAAGATATCTCTGAATTCAATAAAAAATCCCCCCCTCTAGTAAACAAAAACAAAATTTAGGTAGCATTAGACAAAGATGACAGTCAAAGAAAGAAGTAGCAAAGAGTGTAGAATAAAACTGCTTATTTTAACAATTGCTGAGGAGCAAGTTATATAGTTTGAGGGTAAAGAGTTTGAAAAGCCACAGGATTAGACTACAAAAAAAAAAAGAATTAGATTAATCAAGTTCAAATATCAAACATTTGTCCTATATATATATTTACTTATTTTATTTTATAGAGAGGGGCCTCACTATGTTGCCCAGGCAACATTCAGTAGCTATTTACAGGTATGATGATAGCTCACTATAGTCTCAAACTCTTGAGTTCAAGTCATCCTCCTACCTCAGTCTCTTGAGTAGTTGGGACTATGTGCTTGTGATATGAGACAGCTGACATTTTTTAAGTTTAAAAATATAGCTTCCAGGTACCTTTTCCACATTGGAGATATTGAGTCAAGAGACAATTGCCATTAAATCTCCTTCTCTCAACTGAAAAACATAAGCTATCCTCAGAGAGCATGATCCCTTTTTTATAAGCTATCCTCAGAGAGCATGATCCCTTAAGACTGGGGTCATTCCATTCCCAAGAGAAAGTTTACTGATGTAACAAATAAGAGCAAGTAACAGAAATACAAGGTGTCCTTTTCTCTTTACATCTTTCTCCAGATCAAGAGAGTATTTACTGGATTGCCCTCAGAAATATTTCTGTTAGAAAATTAAGAAAATCTACCTTGTCATTCCAGTTGTTCAACTCCTATGAAAGAGAGAAATGAGTCACCTTAAGGGGTAGGAAGAGTAGCTGGGTCATGTCCACTAAGTTAGATCTCAGATGGGTCTAGTTTTGTCCTCCTTCCCAAGATCCAAACTGTCTTGCATCCTTAATTCTACTCTATTGCCAGAAATAACTAAAGACTGGTAGTTGATCCAGTCATCAGCCTAGAGCCGAAGAAATAGTACATGCAGTAGATGATCAATATTTTACGGTATTTTGAAAATCTACCTGATTGATGTCTGTCTCTCAAGTGTGAGTCTTTCATGTACCACGTTTTAAAGAGAATTTATTAATCTACAATCTGATAAAGAGAATAAAGTCTCCCCTAATCCTTAGCTATGCATGACCCTAAAATAGACATCTAGTAGGAGTTTAGAGACAAATGAAACACCTTCTGCAGCTTTTTGGAGTGTCCTCCAAGTCCCCTGGGAACAAGCAGGCTCCTATCCATGTGATGTGGGGTTGGCCCTCAGCACCCTGGTGCTGCTGCCTCTCTCTTGGGAGCTCTGTGCAACCTGCCCACACCAGGACTCTCCCCAGGGAACTCCCACCGGGAAACTCAGCCTTCTTCCCAGAAAAGCCTTCACCTAAATTAAGAATGGTCTCTTTTTAAGCTAGTTACTTCTTTTTAAATTTTGCTTTATTCTTTTATTTCTTGGTGCATGTGCGTGTGTGTGCTTTGACAGCTTTGTGCCTTTTATCATTAAAAGTGCAGAATCACTTAAAGTTGAAGAGTGACACTTCTAAGCAGAAAACGATTGCTGCTTGGGGACAGCACTACTAATTTTAAAAGGTTATTGCTTCAAAGAACACCCTTTTAGCACAGGATGTAAACCAGTGTGAAGCTCAGCGTGCCGATGGCTACACACCAGCAATTTCCTTTGGTTCTGAGAGCTCAAAGAAAGTCTGGTGTGCAGGAGCAGCCACCCCACCCCACCACCTGCACTGCTGATGGCAAGTTGCCAAGCCAGGGTCACCTGCTTAGTGAGCAAAACTTGATGCTTTCACTCTCTAAGAACCACTGAAAGGAAGCAAAGTCCTTTTCTTTTCTTTAAGAACACACTTTATCACAAGAGTTCCCAACTTCTGGCTCCACCTGGCAACAGGCCTATCCCAGTGGCCTTGATAGAGGAGTTAAGGGCTAATGACCTTGTGAGCCCTCTGGACATTCAGTTGCCCCAAGACGCCAGGGACACCTTTTTAGTAGAGCCTTTGTTGGACCATCATGGTAGATTAAAGAGTTCATACATCAAAGTCCCAAATAAGCCAGCCACTACCCATTTCCCTGGCAGACTGAGTGAAACAACTTCCAGATGCATCAAACTCTGGAACTATAGCCAATTGGCAAATACCATTCTATAGGAAGGAAGACCAGCTTGGCTAAGGGACAAGAACGCAGGATATTAGGATTTGGTGACAAAATACTTTAGTTTAAAAAAAATTTTAGTCTTCATAAATCTGATATTATTATATCACTCAAATAGCCATCAGTTGGAAAAAATAGAATGTGCCTATACATTAAAAAAAGAAAGGAAAAAAAACTATTAGTTACCAATCCTACTTTCATTGTTGCACATACTGTTTAGACAAAATATTCTTGCTGGTGTTTGTCCATTTCAAAACCAATTCAATTCAAAAGAAGTTCAGAAGGGAAGGGGAATCAATGGGTCTTTCCCCCAAAGCCCAGATGCATGCATTCTGAGAATCAGTTTGAGAATGCATTCCTGGTACGTTCTTTAGCACTGCTCTATACCAAACAGGAAATTACTATCTGCATTATATGTATTACCTCTGCTAACAAAACCAGACTCCTTCATCTCATCTCTCTTCAATTTAACCTTATGAGAGGCCAACATTAAGTCCAGATGCAATACTGTTGCTATAGAAAATAAACACTTTCTAGGACATACAAAATAAAGGATCATCTATCAAATTGAAGATCTATAGTCAACCATTTTGAAAATTCATCACAATTCTCCCACTAGTGGAAGAAGTTAAATCCTTTCAAATTTTTTGGAAAGAGCCTGACAAATGAAGACATAGCAGGTATACTCCCATTCCCTTTTAAATGGCTGGTTCAGGGATTAAACTAATAACGCATACTGTCAAAATCCATGCCATGAAAACAGCTTAATCACTGGTGTTCATAGTGAATGCCACATTGGCCTGCTTGCCCCTTTCTTAGTATTAAAGGTGATTTGTTATCTGTCACCTGGAAAATGTTGCCAATTTCAGTCTTATTTGGAGAACATTCCATCTGCTCAGGACATCAGCTACTTTCTGCAACTGCTCTTCCGTGAGAAGATGCTACTTGAGAACCAGTTACAGAATTGGCAAAATCAGAAGTCTTTTCAAGGCTGAGCTCCAGCATTGGAGGCTGGTATGATAAATGTCTCCAGAGATGTCTGAATTCACTCTCAGAGACCAGAACCTTGGCTGACTTGTGAGCTCAGTTCCACGTGTCAGTTTTAAATCTCCGGTACACATCTTTTTTTGATTCCCACACATTTATTTGGTTGTGGCTCAGATTAAAAATCTAAAATCACACTCTCAAAGTTGTTGCACATTCTCCCATTCTCTAATACTGAGAGCATCTGTTACCCACACTGGCTATCAGAAGTAAATATCACCAGCTGAATAGAAGTTTAGTGTCTGCTACTGAGTTGAGCTATTACTCTTGAGTTTATATTTTCTCTGCATATAGGTCTTCTTTTCTGGGGAGGATTAGAACCAGTAATGCCTAAAACTCCTTTCTATTATAAGATTATGTGCCTAGAAATTGCCAATAAAATGAAAACTGTATTTCAAAAGACTTATGATACAACCTCAAAGTATCTTGAAATTTTCCTGAAGTGCCCTGAGTTTAGTAGCACATTTCTGACTTTTTCCACCATGAAGGAAATGCCTAGCATTAAATGGAGACAACACCAAGGAAAGGGCATACAAGGAAAGATGCTAGCTACAATAATGTTATACAAATACCTGATGCAACCATTCTGAAGTAGATATCTTCCTAGACCTTTCAGTCATGTGAATCAATAAATTTCCTTTTATATTTAAGCATGTTTAAGCTGTATTTCCAGTTATAACCAGATGATTTCTGACTAACAGGCAGAAATGGGAAATCTTAGGACCCCTGAAGAATGTTCATTAGTTTAGCTACGCTTCTGTCACAGGAACATAACAGATTTAATAAACTTCAACCTTAAAAACTTGATCTTCCAAAGAGGCAATAAACTTTGTGACTAACTTTCTCAGACTGAAGTCTGCATTTATATGGATTAGTCTATAATCCAGTGAAAAAGTCTGTGTAGGCTCTCCTGAAGGAAAAAGAAAGCATGTAAAAGAGGAGTATGAGTTAACTATAGGAATGATCTAGTAAATGAATAAACCCCACACTCCAGAGGTTCTAATCTGGCCACACAGAGGTTCTGGCTTAGACTGCTGTGGCCACAACCATGTCCAGAAAGCCAGGTGATTGGGCAGAGTAGCCAAGGGCAGATGAAGGCAGGAAACAAGGGCACTCCACATCTAAGAGATTGCCAAGTGACAAACTTGGGAAACCAAAATGTGCCTGCAGATCCTGGAAATGAGACCAAGTTGGAACCAGGGCAAATCTTAATTCAGAAGGACTGAGTCGAGCAAGCAGCCCAGTATAATAACCCAAACAGGCTGGAAGCTCACGTCTCATTGCAGGCAGATTTCTAGCAGCATAGTGCATGGAGTAAAGAGGCTCCATGGACAAAATGTTACATACCTTTAGGTTTAGGAGAAATGAAAAAAAGAGACAAAAGGTGCCCTAGAATTAGAAAAAAAGGAAGACAAAACAGGAGAAACAATAAAGATTAATACCTCCAGAAATTCAGACTTGGATTTGGATTCAAGTCCTGCTCTTTCCTAAGTATGAATTCTTTCCTTCCTTCCCTCCCTCCTTCCTTCCTTCCTTCCTTCCTTCCTTCCTTCCTTCCTTCCTTCCTTCCTTCCTTTCTTTCTTCCTTCCTTCCCGTTCTCTTTTTGTTCTTTTTTCTTCTTCACTCTTTTTCTCTCCTTACTTGTTTTCCTCTTCTTCTTCCTCTTCTTTTGTCTCAATCTCACTTTTGTTTTTATTACTGAGTTGTATTTATATGAGGTACATATCATAAAAGTCATCCATTTCAAATATACAAGTGAATGATTTTTAGTACTTTTACCAGGTAGTACATCCATCATCATAAATTAGTTCTAGAACATTTTCATCTATCCAGGAAAAACCTTCATGCTCATTTATAGTCAATCTTCATTCCCATTTTCAGCTTCAGACAACCATTAATCTATTTTCTGTCTGTAAATTTGCCTTTTCTGGACACTTAGCATAAATGGAATCATACAATATGAGGTCTCTTGCGTCTGGCTTCTTTTACTCAGCATAATGTTTTTGAGTCTCATCTATGTCAAAGCAAGTTAGTAGTTTGCTTCTTTCTATTGCTGAATAGTAAGTAGTCCATTGTAGGGGCATAAGACATAGTCTCTTAAGCTTTAGTTTCCTGACCTGTAAAATAGGGATAAAGATAATAGAACGAGTTTGGTACTATGTTGCAATGATAAATGAAATCGTGCATATTAAGAACTTAGTCCAGCAGCTGGCACCCAGAGCATGCATAATTCATCTTAAGTAGCTGCAAAGGTAATATAAAGAAAGCATTGCTATTTCAACCATCCTCTGTTCCCTGATCTTACAAGTATTACTTTCCTCCTACTCTCTATTCAGTGAAGAAAAGGAAGGTACATTTGTCTGCATTATTAAGGAAAGAAACAGGGAACAAAAGCTAAGTCACTGTCTTGGGCTGCACTAGAAACTCTGAGCAGAATAAAGAGGAGTGCTTTGGCACAGAGAGCGCATGAAATGTGGCATCACCTAAAGAGCATTGCCCCGACTGTCAGAGAGCCTATTGCTTCTAAGTGCATATGAGAGAAGATGGCAGAATTGAGCCCATAATGCACAGATTCACTTTTCGAAGAAATGGAATGATAACAATGTAAGAGAAAGCTTTGTAAGTGGGAATAATGGCATGAAATTGAGAAAGGAACAAATATAAGTAAATTGGAAAATGCCACCCAGATCCTGACATATATTCAATTGCCAGAGGGTCTTTCCAAGGGAATTGCAGGTGCAGCCCCACTTCAGCTATTTGAGCTCACACAGGACAAAGGGAGAAAGCTGCACATTGTCAAAAGCATCCCATGGCTTTGGCCACTGATTCATCCTTTTCTCTGTTTCATGCAGCTGACTCTGAAAGTGTACTTTTTAAAGCTCACAACTTTCAATTTTTTATCATTCCTGCTAGTAGAAATACATTAACAAAATAAAGAACTGTGCACAGAGAAATAGATTCTAAGTTTCGAAGCAACTCTCCGCTGCAGGGCCCATGGAAGAAAGGCCCACAGAGACCTCTAGTTGAAGCATATCAAATGTAGCTGGAAATTTCATGGGAAAAATTTCCTGAATATAAAAAAATTTATGTATGGGAAGCTTTTAGATGCTTAGTAAATGTTCCCTAAATTAGCAAATCTCCAATCAAAATTTGAATTTCAGTTAGAGCATAGTGATGGTGGAAAGATTGTTAGAAACCTTTAAGTCAGTCCATTCATTTAGTACTCAGAAGAAAAGGTAAGAATAGAAGAACACACATATACACCATGAACTTGGCAGAGTGGATAAGGACCTCTCATCATTAATTTGGTTAGGATAAGTTATAGAAAAGACTCATAATTTCAAAACTCACATATTATTTGCATTGCTAAGGATGTAGACTCAGCAGATGACTTTTGGTCTAGTTAAGATGAACACCTCAATGAAGTTTCTTTATACCCACAAAGGCAGGCCAGGAGCCTAATATGAGATCAAAGTTTAAAATTTAGTTGACCAACATAACAAAGAAATAAAATTTTGATTCTTCTTTTGATGTATGGGAGAGAAAGAAGTTTGGGGACCCAAGATGAAAAAAGAGAGACATAAGCGAAGATAATTCTGCAGCAATGGTTCTCAGCCAGGGGTAATTTTCCCCCAGGGGACATCTGGATACATTTTTGTTTGGTAATCACAACTGGGGAGGAGGGTGTTTCTGGAATCTAGTGGGCTGAGGCCGGGGATGCTGTAAAACATTCTACAGGACACAGGACAGTGCCCTACACCAAAGAATTATCCTGCCCAAAATGTCAATAGTGCCATGTTTGAGAAATCCTGCTCTGAAGAGACAAAAAGAGGAATCTGTCAACATCTGAGAAGTCAGATGTTAAATAGAAAGACAACAGGGAGAAATTTCAAGTGAGCAGGGATGGGTCAGGAAATATTAATGATGTCTCCTATAAAATTTTAAGTGTTGCATGTGCTCAGAAGTACCAAGATCTCTCTTTCAATTTTCCCTAAGTTAAAGTCTGTTATACAAGAGCCTTGTGGTAGTGATTGTATTGTGAAGTGAAGGAAGAGAAGTTGTCTTCGTCAGGGACAGAGAGACAGGATGACAAGGTACAATGGCAGAGACTAAAAGTGATGTTTGAACAAGAACAGAAAGGGTAGTAACAAGGCAGACTGAGCTATCCTCATGATAGTCATCTCTCAAATTGATGGGAAGGCACAGAACCTCTCCATGCATGTGGCAGGAGGTTTAGGGAGACAGTGGCACAGGTAAGGTAATAAACATATTGGCTATCTGGTAATTAAAGGGTAGGTAGAGTCACTTTTATACCCAAGCCTGGCCAGAACCTAGGCCACAGTCCCAGTGTGTGGCTGCATCCTCTATTCATCTGTGTGTTCTACAACTTAGCATGCCACTTATGCATGTAATATACTCTCACATCTGTTGGCTGAGTTTTTTTTTGTTATGATTACCATGTAATCATAGTAGTTTGTTTATTTCAGTTGTTATTTGTTTCCTTTTGTTACTTTTGCATTCCATGTAAAAACAAAATTCCACACTTAAAATCAACCAAAGACATGAGAAACCTTAGAGGATCAGACAGCTCTTTCTTACCCTCTCAATTCATGTGCCAAAGTTTTCAAGTGCTTGACACTTTTGGTCATCATAACAAGATACATATTTAACTATTTCCATTTTAGTGATGGAAAACTGAAGTTTAGAAAGACAAAGTGATTTCCCAAATCAAATTGAAAATGTTTGAGCCAGGCCTGGAACTCTGACCCTTTGACTTTAAGTATAGAGACGTTACCATGGAAATACTATAGAGAATGAAGAATAAATGTGTAACAAGCACATAAACATATGTTAGATATTATTAGTTCAACTAAATATGAATTAAAACAAGATAAATTTTAAGAGGTAAAGAAAAGTAAAAACTAAAGGAGAATATATTGAAACATACTTTCAGGAAAGCTATTAGCATAAGTGCTAGTTTATTTAAAGAGTGTTAATAATAGTTCTACCATTTGACCAAGTAATTCTATTTCTAGAAACCTATTGCAAAGAAATAACACACAAAGGGCAGAATTTATACACGAATATTTCTTACTGGGTTATTTATTATAGAAAACAATGAAAATAAGCAATTTGAATATTATTATTAGGGAAATTAATAAATAAATTTTAGCATATTCATGGCATGGAATTTTATGCAATCACTAAAATTATTTTACCAAAATATTTAATAATATGGGAAAATGCTTGAAATATTAAAATAGGAAATTTTGAAATATTAAAATAGGAAATCTTGAAATATCAAATTAGAAATATTAAATATTAAACTATCTTTGCAATGACACTAACTTTTTAAAAGTATATATTTTTTTAATGTGGAAATAAGATATGCCAAATAATTAACATGGCATTTTGTTTTCTTTTAAATACATTTCTGTATTTTTTATGGCTTCTACAAAATCTGTACCTTGCATTTGTAATCATAAACAAAATGAAATAAAAAAGTCTTGATGTTACAGTAAGCTACAAAAAAGAATTTAATGAAAGATGACTGGGTTGGGTAATAAAAAAGCAGAAAAGATTAAGACCCTCAACAGAAGAGTGTTTTATTTTGCAAAACAACGCTATGATAATGCCCTCCAAATCAGCACTACTTATAGGATACCAGAGATACTAAAGACTCACAGTGCTTTCACTGAAAGAGAGGTCTCAGGAGAGACTGAAAGGAATGCAAAGTTCTATGAAAAGAGCAAAGTTCACCAATAAAAGTGAAATTAGGTGGGAGTTAACCAAGACAGATGCAAGGTTGATATTGGAGAGTTTAAAAAATTCTTAAAGCAGGAAAAAATTATTCTAACCCTTAGAAGGACTAGGTAATGGCAATCTCTGGCACTCTTAATCCAAACAAGAAGCAGTCCCTTGACATTTATGTAATAAAGTTCTTCTTAGTATATACGATGCAAGCAAGCAACTGCACAAGCAACCAACCCTTGAGATTGCAGTCAGCTGCTTTTCTGTTGAAGGGCCAGATGATAAATACTTAGGCTTCATAGGCCACATAGTCACTGTCGCAACTACTCAGTTCTACCAGTGTCGTGCAAAAGCAACCATAGATGATACTTAAATAAGTGAGTGTGGTTACATTCTAATACAATTTTATTTACAAAAACAGTCATTGGACTGGTTTGGTCCACTGGTCATAGTTTGCTGGTCACATAGGACATTACTTATGGCAATGAAAATAGCTTTCTTGTGATTTTTCCCATCAATCTTGCCTCTTCATGCTAAGAAGCCAGCATTTGAATTTGGTGAATCACGTGACTACGTGAGGAAGAAACTGAATGAATTCTAGATGACCAGAAAATGTGCTCATTTTATGGCATTTGGGGGACTGAATGGATGCCAGGCCCAGTGCTAAGCCCTCCTCAACCTACTCCAACTCTAGTGGGTAATCCAACAGTTAACATGAGGTGGCAGACTCTAGAGATATAGAAGCTTATTACTGACCCTAGTAGAAGTGGATTAGCTCTCCATGGATTGGTGAGAAGAGAAGGTAGACAGAGGGGATCTAAGAGGGAAGGATGTGAAGATAGGCACCTGCACATTCTTTGAGTGGGGTTAACTGTTGACTCTTAGAATGAAAAGCTGAAATCACAGGCAATGCTTTGATTGGTCACATATCATTCATTTCATTTCTCACCCAGAAAGTGATCCAAATGCCCAACAATGTTGAGTTTTACCCAAGCCTTGTGATCCTAGAAAACAGTGAAGGTTAAGAAGTGCTTCCATGCTTTGTTCCAGAAAAGAGCTGCAAAGAACCATCTTTCCCAAGTTATTCAGATAAGACTCATGGATGCCCCGCCTTCCTTGTTTACTCATGACAAGACTAGGCACAGATCCTCCAAAATCTATTTTTTGTCTCATCACAGTGATTAACTGAACTGCTTGCCCCGCTAATCAATCAGTGCAACATACTTGTTAGTTGAAATTTGGTTGTGCTTCTCTGTCGTTCCTCTAGGCCCCTGAACTTTGGCCCATCCTCAACCTGCACCAGCACACAGCTCCTCCTGAGAACAGGCTGGTCTCAGGGTAAAACATCCCCTGAACTACGGTCTGATCATACCATGCCTTCATCCCATTCCCCACACCTGATTTTTTTTCTAACTTTGTCTACTCCCCCCCTTAAACAAAATCCCTTTTAGGTCTAGCCCTTGAGACACTTGCCAAACGTTCTCCCTATTGCAATCATCCCTTAGAAACTCTAAGGTATTTGAACTCACAATTCCTCTACCTGAAGTTTCTATTCCCTAATAACTACCTGAGTGACTCCTGCTGCTCCTTCCCGCGTTTGCTCATGTGGTAGCTTACTAGAGAGCTCTCTATAAAATAGTAGTCCCATCTCTTTCTTCTCTCCCTATCCCTCACTGCATTGTATCCTCTTTTATTACACTTGTCACCACCTGACGTGCTTGTTTATTGTGTCTTCCAGTACTTAAACTGTAAAATCCACATGACCATGGTCTTTGCCTTTTTGTTCCTGATGTCTGTAACTTTAGTGCCTAGAACTTTGCTTCCAGTGGGACAATATCAGCTTTCCACAACTATTCTAATAATAAAGTGATATGACTAAATAAAATAAAAACAATTAGCTATATTTATTGAATGCTAACTAGGCATCAACACTGTGCTATGATTTCCAATCATCACAATTACCTGTCAAGGTAGAGTTTATCATTTCCTTTTACAGACGAGGACATTGAGTTATAAAGATTCACTAAAATGTTCAAATTTTAACACAGATGATGTGCTCAGGCTAGAACTCAAACTGATTCTAAATCCTTTATCTTTTTACTATAACATGGCGGGCTGCCTTCTAACCATGTATGTAGTAGTTGCTGCAATTCTACTCCCTGCAAAGAAAAGCAAGACAAGTCCCAAAGCACCACTTCCCTTTGGCACACTTAAAACTGGGAAGAATTGAGAGAATGTGCTAGAGGTGGCACACTTAGAACTGAGAGAATGTGCTAGAGGTGGCATTTGAAAGTTCCCTAGAAAGATGGTGCATTTAGACAAACAGCAGAAGGAAAGGCTAAGTCCTTGCTGGGGCTCACGTGAACGCAAAGGCCCCTTGCCCATTGTGTTTCATCATGTCTGATCCAGTGTATGGCCTGCTTCCAGTAGGTATTCCAACCTGACCTGCTACTTCTCAGAATCACTGAAATTTTGAACTGAGGACAGAATGTATGATTCACTTATTTTTCTCAAGTCCAGTCCCAAATATTCAAGGCAAAAATAGCAGTCACTGAGTATTGTTAACATTTCCTTATGTATACAATAAATTATTATATATATATGTGAATATGTAGATGCTGAAATATAGTTATCAATCATAGTAAAGACCTAGCTTTTCTTAAGCTCTTAATGTACGTTGGATGCATTCATTATGTATGCAGTATGTATATAGTGTATGTCAGTGCATCTAATTCTAACAAAAACCCTGTAAGATAGAGATTATGCTCATTTTACCAAGAAGAGACTAAGGGTCAGAGAAGTCCAAATTCATTCATTTATAAATGAGGGTGCAAACTAGGAGCTCAGGTCCATCTCAACATAACATCCTTACTATTGACTGCATTATTTTGCCTTTCAGGACATAAAATTTTTACTAACTGACTTCTTCATGTTTTTCCAACTTAAGCATCCACATGGAAATGGGGTTTTTCCCCAGGAGGTCAGTTCCTCGGGGTAGAGCATTATCTAACATAGTAATTGGTGCATAAAATTGCAGGTGTGTTCTTCCTTCATGAATGCTGAAAGTAGAACAACAAACTTAGCAAGCAGATAAATTAAGGGCTACTATTTACTTCCCAAAAGAATTCTGTCTTTTATAAAAAATGGAAGTCAAGCTCCAATGTGTTTCATTTTTGCTAATAAATAATTTATCAGTGTTCTGGACAAATGGTAATCAATTTGCCTGCCATTTGCAATTTGCAATTTGCCTGCAATTTCCTGTTCTAGAATAATCTACCCATTCTCAGCCTGGGCAAAGGAAACCTTTGGTACCTAGTGACCTGATCCCTTGTCACAGCTGATTGCCACAAGGGACAATCTGTTCCAAGCTGGGTTGATTAGATTCTCTTCTGAGCATATGTTGTGGAACCCAGGGATTGAGAGAGATTGTGCAGGCCCCTGGAGTAAGAGCATGTGGAGTCGGAATAGCCATATCTCTGTGGTAACCCCACACCATGGCACAAACCAATGTTCTTGGAAAGCAACACAGTAAATTTCCCTTTTTAAGTGGCTTACAGTCAGTGTACTAGTTATCTATTGCTGTGTAACAAATTATCTCAAAATGTAGCTGATTAAAGCAATAATATTTATTATCTCACACAGTTTCTGAAGCTCAGGAAAAGATTAGTTGGCAGATTAGTTCTGACTCAAGGTCTCTCACAAGGTTACAGCTAAGTTGTGCTGTTGACTAGGTCTCCAGTCATTTCAAGGCTTGATTGGAACTGGAGAGTCTAATTCTAAGCTCATTCACATGCCTACAGCAGGCCTCAGGTCCTTGCCAGCTGCTTTCTTGGGGAGAGGAGGACCAAAATAAAAGCCACAGTCTTTAATAACCTAGTTCCAGAAGTGACATACTATTATTTCTGCCATATGCTATTTGATGCACAGACTAAATACTGGTACAGTATGAAAAAGGACTATATAAGGGGGGATAAAACAGGTGGTAGACAACATTAGGGACCTACTTGGTGGCTGCATACTATAGAAAGTTCTCTGTCTCAAGTAATCAAAAAATCTCGACTAACACATCAGGCACACATAGATGGAGGTAGACTTCCAGCAATCAGCCATCTAAAATCCAGTTAGAAATCTGAATATAAGTGGAAAGAGGTTTCTAAGTTCTAAAAATTTCCAGTAAAGCCTTTGCATTTGACTTACATGGATAGTCAGATCCACTCTTGGGCTCTTAAACAGATTGAAAGCAATAAAAGAGGACACTCATTGAATGACTTGCAACATTAAAAGGATACAGAAGAGTCACAAAGTAGGGTTATTTGGGTCAATTTAGTGTTGAAGCAAAAAGCTCAGAAGGTGTCTCCAACAAGGAAGGCAAAGATACACTGCAATAGCAACAAACAAACAAACAAACCTTAGTGCTTTAAAATAACTCTCACTACATATTCATTTTGGACTAGTTGCATTCTTTCCCATTGATGCTGTCATTGTTACTTCAGGACCAGGGTTGGAGCAACCTTGGTCTGGAATATTTCCAGTTGCTGTGGCCTAGGAAAAAGTAGGCATGGTAAAGGCACGTACTGTATAGACCAAGACTTGTATCAGTGAGATTTGCCTTTTTTTTTTTTAAAGAAAACAGGTGTGAATAATAAAATCAAGGTTGATTAGAATCACAAGTTTTACGCCTACCTAAATATGATGCCATTTATACTTTGTCAGGGACACAAGATGAGGTTACATAGTTACTTAGGAAGCCTAATACTTCTTATGCATGTGAATTGCTCCCTCTGAAGGGTGGAAAAGGCAGTCTAGCACAGTGGTGAAGAGTGAGCCCCAGAGCCAGACCATAGTAGGGTTCCCCTCATGGCTCCACCTTCACTAGCTCTGTGACTGTGAACAAGTCACTGAACTTCCATTAGAAGAAGGGACTGATATCAATAGCGACTGTCTCTTAGAATTGAGGAGAAGATGCAAATTAGTGAAGGCATGTGAAATACTTAGAACAGGGCATGGCATACAATCGGTGCTTGCCAAATGTTAGCTGTTGCTACTGTTTCCTAAGTCTGCCTTTCAATATGCAACTTACTTCCCATCCCAGAAATCCCTAAATCACAGAGTTCAAAGGAGTATGTGGCCTCCTTCCCCTCCCAAACTCAAATGAGGAACAAAGGAATAAAGATACAGTAAATATGGTTCTCAGTCCATAAGAATCATACAAGGAGATGCAAGGAACTCAAGAGAGTCTGCTGTTGATTCTCTACTTGTACAGAGAAAGTGCAAATCTTCTCTATATCAAATCTCTATATTCTCTAGTACTTCTCTATTTCACTTCCATTGCAAAAACTTTCACACTGCTCTTTAATGCTAACAAAATAAAATTCAAAATTCTCAATGTCTTGTTTAAAAACTTGCACAGCCTGGGGCCAGACTACCTAATCCAGTCTTACAAGTAAGTAATCATTTCTTATATTAACTGCTCCAGAGACACCGGCCTCCTTGACCTTCTCTCAGTTCACGATGGCGTTTCTCTGCATCTTTTTCCTTGCTACGCTTCTCTCCTGCTTCCCTCTTTACTTTTTCCAAATCTCATTCCCGTCTCAAGGCCCACTGTAAACTACATCTGCTCCATGCAGCTTTTGCTGACTATGCATTTATAAGTGTATGCTTCTATTTCTGGGTTACTTTTCTTTAACTTTTTCTTTTTTTTTTTTTGACTAGGAGCCTCACTCTGTTGCCCAGGCTGGAGTGCAGTGGCACGTTCATGGCCACCACAGCCTCGACCTGCTGGGCTCAGGCGATCCTTCCACCTCAGCCTTCCAAGTAGCTGAACCTACAGCCTTGCACCATCACACCTGGCTAATTTTTTGATTTATTGTAGAGACGAGATCTTGTCATGTTGCCCATGCTGGTCTCGAATCCCTGGGCTCAGGCAATCCTCTTGCCCCGGCCTCCCAAAATGCTGGGACTACAGGTGTGAACCACCGTGTCTGGCTCTATTTTTTTTTAATCTTTTCTTCTTCTTTCCTTCCTTTTTAAAAAAAAAATTTTAGAGACAAGATTTTGCTCTGTTACACAGGCTGAAGTACAGTGGTACAATCATAGCTCACTGCAGCCTTGAACTTCTGGACTCAGGTCATTCTTCCACCTCAGGCTTCTGAGTACTTGGGAACACAGGTACATGCCACCACACCCAGGTATTTTTTAAAAAATATTTTTGCAGAGACAGTATTTCGCTATGTTGTTCAAGTTGGTCTCAAACTCCTGACCTCAAGCAACTCTCCCATCTTGGCCTTCAGAAGTGCTGGGATTATAGGCAGAAGCCACCATGTCCAGCCTGGGCTATTTATTAATTCATTTGTTTACTCAATTCCAACTATTATTGGAAACTGATAATTTTTTTCCACACACAAAAATAAATTGAACATGGATTAAATAAACTTCACATGGTTTAAATAAATTTCACATGGATTAAAAAGTTAACTGGAGTGAATAGGCAACTTTTTAGAGACAGAAAATAGATGAGTGGTTTGCCAGAGGCTGGGGGCTGGGGGGAGTGGGTGATGGAAGATGGAAAGTGACTGCTAATGGGGAGGGGTTTCTCTTTGGGATGATGAAAATGTTCTAACACTGTGATGGAGGTTGTGCAACTTTATAAATATATTAAATCCATTGAGTGGTACACATTAAGGGGTAAATTGTACGAACTGTGTATTACTCCTTTGTTTAACATGTTAAAAGGGTATATATTTTAAAACTTCTGAAAAAAAGCAGACTAGAATCAATTTATACAGCTTACATTTATGATTTGTGTACTTGTCTGTATGTGTGTTACCCATGAATAAAGAGTTTATTTGTAAAATCTAACTGGATAAAAGGAGACCTATAAAAGTCTTAGGACATGTTACAGGACAATTTTTTTATAATACTTAGATGGGGTAATTCCCATACTTCTTTAGCATGACAAATACCCCAAAACCATAAAAGAAAAAAAAACAGTATGTACATTTTACTACCTACACATAACATTACATTTTCTCTCAGTAGATGACATTATACAAATGTAAAAGACCAGAAGAGAATATTTACTACTCATAAATGAACATATATACATGATGTATAACTATTAAGAGTTTCATATTCCTAAAATAAGAAGAGCTCTTACAAATCAATAAAAATTATAAACAAGCAAACGTAAGGTAAAATAAGCAAAGATATGAACGAGAGATGCAAATGGCATCAACCCAGAAAAAAGTGCCTAGCTTGCAACTGATGGGTTCTAAACATAGGCTTCGTGCCACATGTCTCCTTATTTCAGTGTCTAATACAGTGCCTTATACATAGTGTGGTTGTTAATACATGTTTGTCAAGAACAGCATTCTTATTTTGTCTTCCTTGAGTTTTAATTTATCCTGTGATTTTTTTCACTCTAACAGATATTACATTATCCATTTCTTCTTCTGCAATAGAAACTATTCCCTTTTTAAGAGTTTTATTCAAAAGCTAAAACATTTTGTGTTTTTTTGTAAAACCCTTCTATTTCATATTTATCTTTTTAAGTGAAAGATGATTATTCTCTTGATGCATTGCTGCAGCCCAAACTAATTCACTTCCCTCCCACACTGCGAATTATGTGTGATCTGTCAAGAACAAGTGGGTAATGTTTCAACCTGTGGGGAGTGGGAATGTGAGTACTTAGCATTTTCATCAGGAATTCCATTCTCAGTGTAATGTGCAAAATGATTATACTTTCAGGAACTCAAAGTATTCACCATGGGCAAAAGGTAGAATTTCCATTTGTTAATGAGAAAACTAAAAAGTGCTAAGGTGCTACTAAATTGGCCTTGGAAACCATGTTTCCCTCTTAAATAGTACTTGGGGGAAAAATGCACAGGCAAATAGAAATAAAAGAAAAATTTTGTCTTGATTAGCCATAACAGCATGATGAGAGCCTATAAAGAATTATGAGGTGAATAATTTTTTCTCTTGTGCAAAGGAATTTGATGGAAAAAAATTCTCTCAGGAAGTGGATTTCTTACCCTTAATTTCCTCACCAGCTACTGAGTTTGAGAGAGCTACTAAAGTCAAAGTATTGAATCTCTACATCTTCCTCACACACCACAGCCTACATTTGAAGGTCTATATAGAAGCCAACTGAAAGCCCTAGAAGCACCTTGAAACCACAGGACTAATACCTCTTTAGAAGATGTTCTTCTTCCTGTGCCCCTGCAGCTACATAAATCCTGTTGCTCAGTCTAAAACATTGATCCCTGTAGAATCTTTTTTTTTCCCCTCGCCATTCAACCAGTCCCGCGCTGAGCCCTGCAGTTTCCCTCCAAAAAATGCCTCAAACCTCTCTAGACTATCACTATTCTCACTAACATAGCTCTAGTTCAGGTCTTTATCATTTGTCACCTGGACGTTTGCAGGGCTCTTCTAACAGGTCTCTCTGCTCCCAGGCTGTTCCCTTAAATCTCTTCTTACTTAGCTCCAATCCCCTCTTCCACCCAAAATGCAAATCCAACCATGGTAATCTAGTCGATAGACTATTTAATAGCTTGCTGTTGCCTCAAGCTCCAACCCAGCTTTGGCATGGTTATCACTACCCACCACAACCTATGACCCATACACTTCTTTAGCCTCATCTCTCTCCACTGCTTTCTCACATTGGATACTCTAGTCTCCACAAATTGTGTGAGGTACTAGAAACACACCATGCTTTGCTAGGCATCCACATTTGCTAGTAGAGAAATCTGTGCCTAGAGCACAGCACTTCATTTGACCATATTCGATTCATTTTTTTTTAAAATATACTTTATTTTATTTTAAAGATGTGGGGACAAATCAGGATTAGGCATATAAGGTGAAGTTTGGGCCTCCAGCTGGACCTCGCGTTCCCTGGTTTAGGATCAGATGCCCTTTATGTTGTTGTGTGCCCATCCCTTCATCTCTCTCTTGGCAGTGTCCCACGACTGCCAATCCCTTCCCTGTGCTATTATTAGTAGTGTTCAGGTCCCACTTATGAGTGACAACATGTGGTACTCAGTTCTTCATTTCTGTGACAGATCACCAAGAATGATTGTCTTTAATTCCATCCAGTTTGCTGAGAAGTTCATGATTTTGTCCCTTTTTTCGGCTGCGTAGTATTCCATCATGTATATGTACCACATTTTCTTTACCCTGTCTACTTTTGATGGGAATTAGGGGTTGGTTCCATGTTTTTACTATTGTGAATAGTGCGGCAATGAACATGCATGTGCAGGTATCTCTTTTGTAGAACGGTCTGTGCTCCTCGGGTTATATTCCCAGGAGGGTGATCGCTGGATTGTGTGGAAGGTCAATCTCTAGTTCCCTTAGATAGTGTCATACTATTTTCCATAGAGGTTGGACTAGTTTACACTCCCAACAGCAGTGTAATAAGCATCCCCTTTTCTCTGCATCTGTGCCAGCATCTCTTGTTTTTTTATTTATTAATGATGACCATCCTTACTGGGGTAAGGTGGTATCTCAGTGTGGTTTTTATTTGCATTTCTCTGATGATTAATGAGGCTGAGCATTTTTTTCATGTATCTGTTAGCTGCTGCTCTGTCTTCTTTTGAGAAGTGTCTATTCATGTCCTCTGCCCACTTTTTAATAGAGTTGTTTACTTTTGTCCTTTGGCTCATTTGAGTTCCTTGAAATCCTGGACGTTAGGCCAGTGTCAGATATACAGAGTCATCAATAAAAACCACTGGGGAAAGGAGGCCTTATTCAGCAAATGGTGCTGGGAAAACTGGTTGACCACATGCAGAAGAATAAAACAGGATCCCCACTTATTGCCATATACAAAAATCACCTCTAAATGGATCAAAGACCTCAACATAAGACCTCAAACTATAAGAATCTTAGAAGACAATTCAGGAGACATCCTTACACACATTAGAATAGGCAACCAATTCCTGATCATAACCCTGAAAGGGTATGCCATAAAAGGTAAGATAGACAAATATCTATCAAGCTGAAATGTTTTTGCACAGCAAAAGAAACGATCAAGAGAGTGGAAAGACAATCCACAGAATGGGAAAAAATATTTGCTAATTGTATATCTATTCATCTTTCAATATCCCCCAAGTTCCCAAACTTAGTTAAGTTCTCCTATCACTCTTGCTTTTACCTCAGTTAGAGCACCCACTACATCACTTTGAAACAGCCTGTTCATGTGTCTACTTCTGTCAATAAAATGTTAACTATCAGGGTAAGAGAGCCTGCCTTTGTCATAGAAGATCTGTAACAATTATGTATTAAACATCCTGAACTGGGCAAATATTTCAGTGTCCTTTTCCTTAGCAAATATTTATAAGGCATTTACTTCAGTATGGAGCAGTTCTTTCTCCCCAGAAAGCAGCATTCCTCACATACCTTCAAGGCAGTCCTGTTACCCCAGAGGCACTTTCCTTCTAAGATTCAGTGATGTCTCACCTATGTTACCAATTTTCAAAAGTGGTGGCACATTATAATTAACTGGGAGGCTTTAAAAATATTCTTATGCCCAATCCCAATCCTGGTCTATTAGAAATCAGAATCTCTAAGGGTAGTTTCCAGGCTCTTTTTAACAGGCTTTCCAAGGGATGGTGATGTAAAGTCAAGACTGAGAGACACAAGCTTACATATAAAGTAAAATAATGGAACACTGAGACAACTCTCCAGATACAACTACCCTTGGGGTATACACTTTGGAGTCTCTTCTGAAAAGTTTCTAACCTCCATTCAGATTCCTGAAATTGGTGTAGACAGCAATGACAGCCTAGACAGGGAGCTCCAAGCCCAAACCGGGACCCCAGTAGCCCCTCCTCAGAACCCTCTTGGATAGTCTACCCTCGTAGAGGGTTGGCCAGATGCAAGGAACTACATAACTCACACCTATGAAATTATCTCATAGTCTTGGGGCTAAGCCCCTATTCTAAGAGAACAGACTGGCTGATCACTCTTGCTGATTGGCACAATATTTCTTTCACTGGATGGCTTAAGACTGGGCCACTAGAGTGGTATTGACATGCTGATTTTGAGTGACTCACTCATATCAAACAAAGAATGAGTTCAGGACTTTGGGCTACCTAGTGGTCACTGCCAACTCTTAGGCTTGAGCTTAGTGTATGGACCTGGTATGTGCTGGCTATCCTTATTCTGAGTTGCTACCTTTGGCTCACATAGTATCCATGGATGATGAGGGTGGGTGGTAGTAGGTATCCTCTACCCTGAATACCCGCTACTGCTGGGACCCATAGCAGTCACTTTGTCTCTTCCAAAGGCTTCATGACAGGCAGTCCATGGGGAGTGGCTGCATCCATCCCTTCTGAGGGTTTTTGAAACTGTTGCTCCATAAAGTCTATGGACCCCTCTGGTTGATGTCCTCTCTTGTCTATGACTGATGGACTAATGTTGTACTTTCTTGGATCAGTCTAAAGTCATGACAGACAAGGAACAGACATTCTTGGCATAAATATGAACACTGCTTTTAGTTTGTCAGTGAGGTCCTGATCTATCCACCCCACTGGTGGGAGTATGTGGAAGGCCAGTACACAGTCAACACTGAAAGAGATCTCATTCTAGGAATACAGTGTATTGTCTACAGAGTTTAAGAGATAAGTGTTGGAAGATGTTATTCTTATGCATTTTATCTTATAAAATTATGAATGGTGAACTTAACTTGACTAAAAAATTAATTATCATTCGTATTGTCCTGGATACTATAGGTAAGACTTGCATTTGCAGTGATCATTAAGAAATCACAATCTATCTTAGTCTATTTTATATTGCTATTATAGAATATCACAGACTAGGTAACTTATAAAGAAAAGGAACATATTTCTTATAGTTCTAGAGGTTAGGAAGTCCAATATCAATGTGCCGGCATCTGGCAAGGGCCTTCTTGTTGTGTCGTCCTATGGCAGAAGGGCAAGAGGTTATGAGAAGGGGAGAGAGCAAGAGAGGGCCAGATTTGCGTTTATAACAAACACACTCGAAATAATGAACCCATTCCCAAGAGAATGACATCAATCTATGTATGAGGTTTCTGCCTCTCATTAGGCCAGCCCTACCTCCCAACACTGTTGCACTGGGGATTACATTTCCAACACATGAACTTTGGGTGCCATGTTCAAACCACAGACCATCTGAGAGAGTCATCAGAAGTCAGTGTTCACAGGCAGCAACATGATGGGTGATGCGGTGTCATGAGTAATGACATAACCAAAAGTAAGTAAATAGTATTAGGAAATGGCAGAGGCCAGAGGTCCACACTGATTCAATACAAATAGCTTCTAAACAGCCACAGCATGATGAGTAATAATGACATTGTCATTTTTTTCTCTCAGTGGGAGTTATGAAATTAGGCAGGAATGGTTTGTTTGGAAGGAAAGAATTTGAAGAAATGGTGCCTATCCTAAACATAAAATATGATACATATACACAATGGAATATTATGCAGCCATAAAAAATAACAAAATCATGAATTTTTCAGCAACCTGGATGGATCTGGAATTTATAATACTGAGTGATCTCTCTCACAGAAACAAAGATCTGAATATCACATGTTCTCACTCATAGTGGTCCTTGAATAACTATCGTAATACTATAAGAAAAGGACTAACAGTGGTGGAAAACTATGGGGGGCAAGGAGGGGAAGGGAGGTGGGATTAACAGTAGTCAATATCTGTCTGGGGACGGGGGGACATACCTCATCAACAAGGGTACCTGCACAATGCATATTTGTATACCTAAACCTTAACTGTACCCCACAATTTTAAAATAACATGTTTTTAAAAAAGAAATTATGCCTAGAAACTATGAAGAACCATCATGAATATCTGGACAATAAAAAAATACATAAGTATCTCTTTTCTTCCCATTATTCTAAATCTTTATCAACATGTCACTTTACTGCACATGAGTTCATGACTTTTGTATTACATTTTTGGGGGGCCCTTATTCAGAAGGAGAAAAAGAAAACACAGCTTAAGAAACTTGAGTTTTGGTATATTCCATTATATCTTACTTAAACTTTATTTGCAACCTTGAATTGTGACTCCTTCAATTGACTAAACTCCTGGCATTCAGTGAGTTGTAAATTAGAACATGTATTCATTCATCCTTGTATTGCCAAGAAAAGGGACCCTGACACACAGCAGGTGTTCAAATAAATGTTTGCTGATTGAAAAAATGGCCTTACTTGTACCCTTGATTTTTGTCTTCATAGAAATAGTTAAAAATATCCCACTCAACTGCATTTATGAAACAATTCTGACTTAAAAAGAAATCTCACTAAAGTATAGACTTTCTGGTTTACAAAGCACTGTGAGATACATTATGTTGTCAGTCAGGAAACATTTCCTGGGCCCTACTATGTGTCAGACTGGGAAATAAGTATGAAGAGAAAAGTCACTGCTCTCAAGGAACTGATTATTTAGTAGAAGAAGGAGCCAGAATAACATTACAACTCTACTGAAATCGAGATGAGAAGTGTGACTGAAGCTCAGGCATGATACAGAAAGTGATGGCAGATGAGGTCCAAGAGGCAAGCTGAAGCCCAATCATGTAGGACACGTGTTCTTTAGACACACCGAGCTTTTTCCTACCATACAGCCTTGATATTAATTCTTCCCTCTGCCTCGAACACTCCACTGCCCCAGATCTTTGTGTGACTGACTGAGACTTCCTGTTCAATGTCATTTTCTTTTTTTTTTTCAGTTGAAGTCTTACTCTGTCATTTAAATTGGACGGCAGTGGCATGCTCATGGCCACGGTAGCCTCAACCTTCTGGGCTTAGGCGATCCTTCCACCTCAGTCTTCCAAGTAGCTGAAACTACAGGTGTGAGCTACCACACACAGCTTATTTTTTGCTTTAGTGTAGAGATGAGGTCTCACCAAGTTTCCAAGGCTCGTCTCAACCCCTGAGCTAAGGCAATACTCTTGCCTTGGTCTCCCAAAATGCTGGGGTTACAGGCTCGAGCCACCACACCCAGCAAATGTCATTTTCTTAGAAGCAGCTTCCCTGACCACCCAGTCAAAAGACACCTCCCTTCCTGACCTCTTTACTTTCCATTGTATCCCATCCTTTACTTCAGAGCACTTCTCAAATGCTTCTTTGTATAAAAACATCTATATTAAACTTATTTGTTGTTTGTTTTCTATATTACATGTTAAAGGAGTTAGGGATCTTGAGTAGCTTGTTTACTACTGTAATTTCAGAATCTAAAAGAATACCGAGCAGACAGAAGATTCTCAGTAAATATTTTTTGGATGACTTAATTACAAAGGTTGCATGATGAATGCCATAGATGACAAGGTTTCATGTGGATAGAACATGGGATATTCAAGGGAAAGTCTGAAACTACAATAAACTGGAAAAGTAGTTATGCTCAGTTGTATGAAGGTATTTGAATATCATGCTACAAGTTTTAAATTGGTTATACAAGGGATAGAAAACCAAAAAATACTTTGGACAGAGGACTGATGATAAGATCTGTGTTCTAGAGGGTTAATTGGATGATAAGGTTGCGAGTACCTTGGAAGAAGGTTGCAAAACTGCATGCAAAGAGTCCAGTTATGAGCCAGAAATCTAGATAAGAGCAAATAAAGGCAGAGACATCAGAAAGAACAGAGAGAAGTGGAAGAACTCACTCATTGATTGTACAGCAAGAAATTAAAATGATGGATGTTGATTAGGTTCATAGTAGGTACTTGATAAATATTAATCAAATAAATGAGCCTGGCTTGGTTGACTTAGTATATGGTGATGCAATTAGAATATGTAAAGCCATGAGCTAGCGGTGATGAAAGAGACAAAAATTGCAGCTGTGGAGTTACAGACAGGTATTTGATACACCCATTCTATCATCCAAGTGCATGAGGTAGAGACATAAAGCTTAGGACAGACATTATGTCTAGAGATATAGATGGATGGCCACCTGCTATACATAATTTCTCAAAGGTGGTGAGAGGAGATCATTGATTATTGATTATTGGGGCATACTGTATAAAATAGTCAGAAAAAAAACTAGGTGAGGAACTGAGAAAAAAAGCAAGAACTTACTACTTTAGGAATCAAGTGATGAAAGGATTACTTAGATACCCTTTCAAGAGGGACAAAATGCAGGTACTTTTTCCTCCACTTCACAAATGTGAAATTGAATATTCAGAGGGGCTTGAAGACCTTGTCCAGGCTACACAGAGTGCAAGGAGCAGAGGCAGAACTCAAAACCTGAGGGTTTTTCCCCCTTGCAAGTTCAAAGCTCTTTGACCAAACATTGCATGTAAGAGTAGGGAAGATTGTGTTAAACATTGTGATTTAAGGCAGCTTCAGATGGCTTAAATTGAATAGTCACTTTCCACATATCTGATAATTTTTATCACCAACATCACTCTTTGGGGTAAAGGAATCTTCAGAAAGTCTCTAAAATGGCACATTTGCAGGGAGGATTTTAACATATGAACATATCAACAGCTTTTAACATGCTGTTCTCTCAGGACAGTCCTACTCACAGCTCCTTTTCATCAAATTTCTAAAGAAGAAATGACAAGTCGTGAAAGATGTCAGAACATGAAAGAGAAAAGAAAATGTCTTTTCAATGCTGAAAAATCTCACACCTACAAATTAAATGGTCTCCAACCAAAGCAAATGGGGCAGTGAAAGAATCCTAGGACTGGGGTTGAATAGTACAGCCAGAATGGTAGCTGGTGGTCTGGATTAGGCTTTGGTTCTGTGCTGGAATTCCCTACATGAGGCACCACAGTTGAGAACCAGAGAGCAAGGCAAGTATCAAGCTTCCAAGACCGGAGAAGATACCCCAAATATCAGAGCCAGGGTAGGATCAGAGTGGAGAGATCATAAAATGAGACAGAGATGGAAACAGAAGTGAGAAGATCAGGAACAGGTGAAGGAGGCTGGGGGAATGGCAAGCAGGATAGGAAGAGGAATATGGCCACAAACAACCATAAATATTTATGACGAGTGTTCATGACCCAGAGGTGCATTGGTTGGTCAGGAGTAGACCCAGCACCATGACCATCTGGTGTATGACCTTGGAAAAGATACTTTGCCTTCCTGAGTCTCACATTACTCATCTATTAAAATGATGGTTTGATTAAATAATTGGAGGCCTTCCCCAGATCTAAAATAAAATAAATTTTCCTCCCTATTGTTGAAGTCAGAACTACCTTACACTTCTAACTGAAACTCCAAAGCAAAATTACACTCAAGTATTTTTTTTAAAATCCATTTCTTATCTACATTAAGGAAACTGTCAAATGCTTAAGAAAAGAAATCACCCATTGATTTATTTCTTAACTTCTAAACACCTATTCTTTTAGTAAGAATAAAAGTGAAACAAGCCAAGGGGTAGAAACAAGAGGGCATTTTAAAACTCTAAATTGAAACAGAAAAGGAGGAAAGGTTTAAAGGTAGCATAATAACAGCTTTTCTGTTTTTCCACTAAGAGCTTTTTATCTAAAAGGTTCACCCAGAATGCTAACAAGGCAAAGCTTCAGAAATGCATCACATGAAACCATTTCCATTTCCATGGCATTAATCTTCTCTGAGGTTCAGGCAAGATTAAAAGTGACCCTAAGGAGTTGACATCTCCCAGATGCCTTTCAAATACACCTGACCAGGTGTGTTGAGGCAAGGGCATCAGATTGATTCATCCCACATTTCTGTTGCAGCTTCATGGGACTTTTCTTGAGCATGTCATCCACTGAAGTCACCGGCTTGCTACAAAGGTTTCATTTCCAAGACAAGCTATTGATAGGTCATATCATGTGTGCTGATAACACTATCCTATTAAGAATTAAAACATAAAATCTCCTGCATAATTAAATATGAAATTGTGTAAATTCTCTCTTTTGCGTGATTTCTTATTAGTTTATTTATTCTGTAGATTACAAGTGAGCTAGCTGGAAGCATTTGGAACTTGTCAGTTTATTTTAGCACTGGTCAATGACAACTTTGACCACAAGACCAAAAAGTAGCTCTCTCATGCTTTTAAAATATGAAAAATGTGAATAAAGAAGAACTTTTGCAAGTAGTGTCTTAAATTTTCCAGGGTCTTCCTCTCGAGATCAATGCAGCACCAGCAACTGCCACTGTCACTTGATGAAGGACTTAAATTTGCGCAAGCTGCTCTTGTATTTTCTCCGGTTTATGTCTCCACTCCACCTTGAAAGCTTGCACCAGCTTATGCAATGAGAGGCCAGTCATGTAGGGTAGGCAACAATGGGATCTTATAAAAATCATTTTTAGCTGGGCTCGGTGGCTCAGCCTGTAATCCCTCGCCTTTGGGAGGCTGAGGGGAGTGGATTGCCTGAGCCCACGGATTTGAGACCCGCCTGGGCAGCGAGACCTCGTCTCTACAATAAATCAAAAAATCAGCCAGGTGTGGTAGTGCATGCCTGTAATTCCCTCTACTCAGAAGGCTGAGACGGAAGGATCGCCAGAGCCCAGCAGGTGAGGCTGTAGTGGCGGCGAGCGGCCACTGCACTCCAGTCTGGGCGACAGAGTGAGACTCCAACTCAAAAAAAAAGAAGAAAGAATCATTTTTAAAGTTTCATTTCCAAAAGAGCATCTTAATTTCTAGTCCCCAAATACTAGTAATTAGAGACGGTACGCATCGGGAGGAAAATGACAAAGTTGACATTTCTACTGAAAAGTCACTGGCGCCAAGGAATCTGTCTCCAAATGTATTAATTGCAGGAAGATACTTTGGGATGGTGGTTGGTGGTAATCATTAATGCTAAAACTAATGTTTTATCTCTATCAGTTATGCCAATTCTACTCAGGTCCTCAGAAGTCTCGTCTTCTCTGTAAGATGTTCTCTGATAATGGGCTTTGCTTTTATCAAAAATAATACAAAGTATACTCATTAAATGTTCAAATGATTCCAAGCTAATGGGGCTTACTATACATGGGGATAGACCTAGAGTTCAAATTGGCATTGACAGATTGGATTAGCTGTCAAAATCCCAGGCTGTGAGAGTAAGGAGCACACATGCAACAGACTCTGAGAAAGGAACAAATTCAATGTATCTCAGCCACTCTGCCCTGCCAGGGTCAGACAGGCTTACAGGCTCAGTTCCTCCACAGAAATTTCCAGTCTTGCTCATATCAACAAAAAATAAAGCCAGAGCACAAAAGGCAAACCAAACATTTCTTTTGTGCTCCTTTCTAGTATCCCTCTGGTCCGGACTGGGGAGTCTGCCCACATGAGTATCCTGAGAGAACTTTCTCCTGTTTTCTCCTTCAGCTTCCTTCCTCTGCTAGTCTCCTCTCAGACTCATTCTGAACTTTCCCCTATGTCAAAGGAACTTTCCACTGCTTTCATGCAGTTGCTTCTTGACTCTTAATGAGCAATCCGAAGGTCTGCATGACACTGACACTAACACTCTAAGAATGTGTCCTGGCAAGTACAGTCTGGTCTGGGTTGTTCACTCAATTTGTATAGTACCCAAAATGAAAAACATCTTACTTTTGTCAATATAATATCTTTTATTGTGTAACTTTGATGTATTAATATACAAAAGACCCCCCCGCCCAACATAAGCCTAGATGAGTGTCTATAGCTGCCACTACCAGCCAGGTACCATTTGACAACATACTTCTCTCTGGGTCTCAGTTTCCCCAACTGTAAAATAATAGCTTAGAGTCTCAGATTGCCAGACTCCATTCCAGCACTACTGTTCTCTAAGACTTATCTCTGCATGGGTCATGTTCTTTTGCCCTCAACCCACACCATGCACTTCAGCCCTTGCAGGTAGCATTCTCAAGTTATCCACTGTGCTATTATCATCTTCTCAATTTGATCAGATGAGCTAACTCATTGGCTCATCATATCTTATGGCAGGAAGAGATCTCTCCCAATTTCTAGTCAGCTTCAGAAAGGAGGAATGGCCAGCACAAACTCCAAGTTGCTTTAATCTATACTCTACATTGTTTTAAAGAGGATTTATGGCAGTTTTAAAGGATACTTTTAAAAAACACAAAATGGGAAAAATTAGTAGAAGAAAAGATAGAAAGAAAAGCAAATGTAGGGTCACAGATGTAACTTGAAATATTCCCCAAGAAACAAATAATAAATCCCTCTTTGCCAATTCTTTGTATTTTAAAATATTTAATTGACAAATAGAATTCTATATATTTAAGATGTGCAAAATGATGCTTTGATATTTGTATACATTGTGTAGTAAATACCATAGTTAATTAACACCTCCATCACCATCTATAGTTGCCGTGTGTGTGTGTGTGTGTGTGTGTGTGTGTGTGTGTGTGTATGTGTAAGAACAGTGAGAATACTTAAAATCTTCTCTTATCAAATTTCAAGTAAACAGTACAGTATTACTATCATCACCATGCTGTGCATTAGACTCCCAGAACTTATTCATCTTATAGCAGAAAGTTTGTACCTTTTGACCAACACCTTCCCATTTTTTCTACTCCCTAGCTTCTGGCAATGACCATCTTACTCTCTGCTTCTGAGTTTGACTCTTTTTAAATTCTGGCCGGGTTCGGTGGCTCAGCCTGTAATCCCATGCTTTGGGAAGCCGAGGTGAGTGAATTGCCTGAGCCTGAAGGTTCGAGACCCGCCTGGGCAACTTGGTGAGACCTCATCTCTATAATAAACAAAAAAAAATAGCCGGGTGTGGTAGCGCACGCCTGTAGTTCCAGCTACTTGGAAGGCTGAGCGGAAGGATCGCTGGAGCCCAGTAGGTCGAGGCTGCGGTGGCCGGGAGTGTGCCACTGCACTCTAGTCTGGGCGACGGAGTGATCCAACCCCAAAATAAATAAATAAATAAATAAATAAATAAATAAAATAAATTCTATATGTGCTCCATAAGTGGATTGCACAGTATTTGTCTTTCTGTTTCTGATTATTTCACTTAACCTATTATCCTCCAAGTTCATCATGTTGTCACAAATGGTAAGACGTCCTTTTTTATGACTGAAAAATAGTTCATTATGAATATATACTGCATTTTCTTTATTCCTTCATTGTCAATGAACACTTTGGTTGTTTTAGTATCTTAGCTACTGAGAATAATACTCAGTGAACATGGCAGTGCAAACATCTTTTAAAGATGCTGATTTCTTTTTCTTTCTTTTTTTTCTTTTTGTTATATACACAGATGAGGGATTGCTGGATAATAAAATAGTTCTGTTTTTAATTTTCTGAGAAATTGCCTTGCCATTTTCCATAATGTCCATACCTATTACAGCCCCACCAATAGGGTACAAGAGTTCCCTTTTCTCTACACACCTACCAACACTTGTTAGTTATCTCTTGTCTTTTTGATAATAGCCATCCTAACAGGTGTGAAATGATTTTGACTTGCATTTCTCTTATGATTAGTGATGTTGAGCACCTTTTTATATACCTGTAAGCCAAGTGTATTTCTTCTTTGAAAAAATGTTCATTCATGCTCTTTGTCATTTTTGAAATTGAGGTTTTGGTTTGTTTGCTTGTTTGTTTGTTTGTTTAGATTGATGTGTGAGTTTGTTATATATTTTGGCTGTAAATCCTTTATCAGATATATGGCTTACAAATAGTTTCTCTTATTTCATAAGTTGCCTTTTATTTTTTTTTTGAGTTGGGGTCTCACTTTGTCGCCCAGACTGGAGTGCAGTGGCCGCTCCTGGCCACTGCAGCCTCGACTCACTGGGCGCCAGCGATCCTTCCACCTCAGCCTTCCGAGTAGCCAGAATTACAGGCACGTGCTACCACGCCCGGCTGATTTTTTTATTTATTGTAGAGATGAGGCCTCGCCAAATTGCCCAGGTGGGTCTCGAACCCGCGGGCTCAGGCAATTCACTCACCTCAGCCTCCCAAAGCGCGGGATTACAGGCTAAACCACCGAGCCCGGCTAAGTTGCCTTTTAAATTTTATTGTTTCCTTTGCCGTGTAGAAGCTTTTTAATTTGCTGTAGTCCCACCTGTTGATTTTTGTCTTGTTGCCTGTGCTTTTGTTTTCATATTCAAAAAAGCATTTCCAAGAGTAATGTCAAATAACTTTTCCCCTATGTTTTATTCAAGGAGTTTTACAGTTTTAGGTTTTACGTTTAAACCTTTAGTCCATTTTGAGTTAAACTCCTTGACCAATTCTGTAGATGGGCCACACACAGTAAGTCCCTACATACAAACGAGTTCCATTCTGAGAGTGCGTTCATAAGTCTAATTTGTTCTAAGTCCAACAAAGTTAGTCTAGGTACCCAACTAACACAGTCGGCTATAGAGTACTATACTGTAATAGGTTTTTAATACTTTCAAACAAATAACACATAAAAAAACAAACACAATAAAGAAAAAATGTTAATCTTACAGTATAGTACCTTGGAAAGTACAGTAGTGCAGTACAGTTCAGTACAACAGTTGGCATACAGGGGCTGGCATTGAGTGAACAGGCAAGAAGAGTTACTGACTGGAGGAGAGAGAAGAGATGGAAGATGGTAGAGCTGAAAGATTGTCAGCAATAGGAGATGGAGGGCAAGATGCAATTTCACCCATCCCTGTCATTGATGGCACAGATTCTGGCTCCTTGCTGAATTCAGTTCTACCTACCCTCTTGAAAAACAATTCAATGATGTATGGGTAGACAACATGGTAGCATTGGATCGCATTCTGAATGGCTGCTACAATCTTCATGCACCATTCTACATTCAGGTTCTGTGCCTCAAAAACTAACAGTACTGCCTCAAATAATGCAAACGCACATCCACATATTTAAAAGTTTGCAACTCGAAGGTTTGTAGGTAGGGGACTTACTGTATTTGGCTCTGAGCTCTCTTGCAACCAAAGAGTAAAGAGAAATATAGTGAGACTTCCTCTTTCCTCCAAGGCTCTTTTCTCTGTTTCACACTGTCCTTTGGCTGCACCTAATGAGTGCTTAATACTAACAGTAGGCCAGTTGTGGTGGCTCAGACCTGTAATCCCAGCACTTTGGGAGGCTGAGGAAAGAGAATTACCTGAGCCCAGGGGTTTGAGACCAGCCTGGACAACTTGGTGAGACCTCGTCTCTACAATATATTGAAAAATTAGCCAGGCGTGGTAGCACGTGCCTGTAGTTCTGGCTACTTGGAAGGCTGAGGTGGAAGGATCACCTTTCCTTTCAGCTCAAAAGGAAATAGAAACAATAAACTAGATGGCTATAGTTTCTTGTCAGTCATGGGTTGAATAATGCTGATCGTTCCTTGCATCCCCGCCAGGGAAAACCATAGAGAAATGTTGGTCAATTGTAATTTTTGCAAGTTTTCCTAAGATATCTTACTCACTGGCATAAAAACTAAAAGTTGATTGCTGAAAGCATGTTTCTCACTCTGTCTCTTTATAATACAAAAGCTTCCATGTGTTCTAAAAAGAGCTTCTGATGCATAATTAAACAAACACCTGGCTTTCCAAAAAAGAGACACCTTTTCTTAGCAGGGCAAGGACTATTTCCAAACAGTTCAAACTACATCATCAGAAAGAACAAGTTCTACCTTTTCTTCAAAGAGTAACCACTGACAAGAATGTCATTAGAAAGAGAAATCTGGCAGAAGGAGAATTTTTCAGGAGTCCAGGAGACAATGTGGTTTTCTAGAAATAAATCTTTAAATATTCTTATATTTAAAAATGATAGTTTCCCCTTATCGATGGAGATTACATTCTAAGACCCCAGTGGATGCCTGAAACTTCAGATGGTACCAAACCCAACTGCCATCAATCAGAATGTGTTTTTGTTCTTCTACCCACAAGCCTCTTTCGTCTTCTCTAAGAACTTATCACATACTAATGGTCATAACTTTTGCAGTTTGAAGCATGCCAGGAAAGCTAGCACCAATTTCTCTGTCCTTCTTCACAATTTCATGTAGAGAAGATTTGTTCTTATTATAGATCTTAGCAATCTCTTAAGATTTTCTTAAGTAGAGAACTTTTACCTTTTCTTTTAAAGGAAGCACTTTTCAGATTTTCTTTGGCATATTTGAGTGGTCAGCATCACTACTCTTGAACTTTGGGGTCACTATTAAATAAAGTAAGAGTGACTTGAATACAAGCACTGTGATACTACAATAGTTGATCTGATAACTGAGATGGTTACTAAGTGACTAACCGGTAGGTAATGTCTACAGCATGGATTTACTGGTCAAGGGGAGGAGTCATATCCTGAGTAGCTACTCAGGATGGTACACAATTTAAAACTTATGAATTGCTTATTTCTGGAAGTTTCCATTTAATATTTTCAGACCATGGGTAACTAAGACCATGGAAAGTAAAACCTTGGATGGCGGGGGGGGGGGGACGACACTGTAATGTCTTACAGTTTCCAAAGTTTATGTGCATCTCCTATCTGCCCTCAAAATCTCTGTCAGGGAGGTAAAATAAGTGTTATGATTCCCATTTTCAGGATGAGAAATCTGGAACTAATTAAGGGGCTTTTTAGAGATAAGTCACATAGCCATGGACCATGTCTTCTGATTCCAAGCATAGCAGAAAGCCCTGGGGGTTGGGAGTTGAGTAGTAAAGCCCTGGATCTGCCTCCCACTAACTGGTTGTGTGACCTCAAGCAAGTCACTTTCTCTTGGGTTGGGGGCAGGGGAAGATGCAAAATGTGATTCCACCATCACCACTGGGCAAACTGAACCACCAGCCCTAGAGCCTACCTCTGTCTGTCCCTGCCTCTTCTCAAGTCCATGTCTTCACTGGAACATTGATTTCAGAGTTTCCTTCCCACGTTTGCTCTGCCCAGAATTTATAGGAAGGGAGAAACAAACTCATTTAATTCATTTATTTACAAAGTGTAATCACATGGGCAGCTTTAGCCTTGCTTACCTCTGCAGTCCATGAAACACTTATCATGAGGTAATTGGGTTATATTTACAAGATGTTAGGAACATTTTGCCGTCATAAAAGTAATATTTTCATCCATTTAATCTTCATCCTTTGTACATAAACAAGATAATGATGCCCCAATTGCTTAAAAAAAAAAATTCTCTGCTACTTAAGGTAGCAAACCCCAGTTAACATCCTCTGGCATAACTACTTATGAATGAAAAGCAATAGCCTTTATTATGTTGCTCAGGCTTCTTCCTAGTTTAAAAAGACCAGAGCATCCTATTACCTTCTCTGCACAGTAATTACAAATGAGAGCAGCTTTATCCTGTAAACAAGATACCACTATCCCACCTGCCCAACCTCCCATCTCCACACACCCCTACTACTCCCATCCCTTACCCCCCCACCCCCATCCAACAACCAACAAAACCAAAGCAAGGGGAAGAAATTGTTCCTCACTTCCTAATCTTTTGCTGCCAGTGCCCTGCACTATAATCTGATGCTGAATATTGTTTTGAAAACCTCCTTTATCCTCTTGAGAAGGTATCAGCATGTTTCTATTAACACAGGAAGAAAAAGTCAGATAGGGCTACAGATTCCGTAGCCTCTAAGTTCAGCATGGGCTAGTTTAGAATTCTTCATCAAGAATAGTTCCATTTGCCATATTTCCTTCATGGCCCAGTTGAATCTTTACCTGAAGATGAAATGTGTTCTCATTGGTACTCTTAAGGAGCTGCCATTGTGCACAATACACTCTAGCTAATGGACTGGAGGTCGTCTTTGATGGGAACTATGAGTTACCCTTCTTCCTTGCATTGTCTATTCAGAAATTCCAATTGCAAGCTACAGAGCAAGACCTTAGGGTAGATTATAACCTCCATTGTTTCCTATAGTCATATTAACCTTAGAACCCAGAAAGCAATAAATTTCAACCTAATGCTCCTTAAAAAGACAGAGTTATTATGAAAATCTTTGGGATATATTATTAGCATTCCAAGGGGAAAGCAACTTTTGTTGAATTATGACAATTCCAATATTCCTGTGGAAGTGATAATTTATACACAATACTGCCAATCATGTTCCATAGTGAGGCACGCAGCCCTACAATCTCCTACAGAGAAAGTATAGCCACAAATGTATGTATGTGTTCAAAATTTGCTACTGTCAATGTGTCTCTGCAGCCAAGGAAAGTCTATCAGACTGACTTCAGTATCCACACATTTATAACTTACCATTGTGACAGCAGAAGTTGTTGGTACCTTACCAGATCCCCTTCATAGGCTGGTGTATCCACCCTCCTCCTAGTCTCCAGCTGGGAGTGTTGGCTGCCAATGACTCATAGCTGCCACCCCTTCCTTGGGTATAATCCTCAACAATAGGAACCACTTTCCCCAGCAATGCCTTGAAGGTTACTGAAGACACAGTTCCACAGGGAGGAGGGAAGGGAGGAGACTGCAGTCAATGACTGCATAATATAGGATATTAAAAGCTGGTTGCCTTACCTCCTTCTGGAACAATACTGGGTGCCTCTATGCTCCAGAGTTTTTAATACCATAATACTGAGGCTAGACTCCCACATCTTCATCCAGACTTGTCCTAGTCTTCTCCTGCTTCTCTGGCTCCTTTAAAGGCCATACCCGAGAGTACTCACAACTTGTTAAAAAGTGGGCAAAGGACATGAATATACATTTTTCAAAAGGAGATTTATAAGCAGCCATCAGATACATGAAAAAAACGCTCAGTCTCACTAATCACCCAAGAAGTGCAAATCAAGTCTACAATGAGATGCCATCTAACTCCATTAAGGATGGCCATAAATAATAAATCAATAAGCAACACATGTTGTGGGTGGGGTTAAAAGGGAATGCTTCTGTGTTGTTGTAGGGAGTGCAGGCTAGTTCAACCTCTGTGGAAAGCCATGTGGTGATTCCTAAAAGAACTAAAAATTGACCTTCCATATGATCCAGCAATCTCTCTTCTGGGAATATACCTGAAGGAACATAAATTTTTCTACAAAAAAGAGACCTGCACACACGTTTATAACTGCACAATTTACAATAACAAAAACATGGAATCAACCCTACTGCCCAACAAAAGTGTACTGAATAAAGAAAATGTGGTACATATACATACTGGAATATTACGCAACCACAAAGAAGAACAAAATCATGGACTTCACAGCAAATTGAATGGAGTTGAAGACCATCATGCTTAGTGATCTATCACAATAACAACTGAATATCACATGTTCTCACTCATAAATGGGACCTGAACATTAATCACACTAGCACAAGGGAGGCATTGGCAGTCTCTGGGCACTGCCAGGGAAGGGATGGAGGGAAGCAGAGCATGTAACAACACGAAGGGTACCTGGTCCCAAAACAGGAGAAGTGAGGGTTGGAGGCCCAAACTTCACCTGCATGCAGCCTACTTGTGTAGTTAATCCTTGCTTGCACCCATATCTCTATAATAGAATAAAATAAATAAAAAAACCAAAAAATAAAATCATTTAGTAGATTAGTTATTATTTTTAAAATCACTTATATAAGAATCCTGTCGTTGACTCTGCTTCCAGAAAACTCAACCACAGACACGGAGTGAGGAGCAAGTGTAATGACAGTAATTCACACCCAGATGTAAATGATGGCAACTCCTTTCTTCTGAAGGGCATGTCTCTCATTTTCATTCCATAGTGCTATTTCTGCATCAAAGGACAGGAGTAACCCTGGACTTCAAAGGCTCAGTCTGTGTGTTGATAGGCACATTGCCCACATCTTATGCAACCAGTAGAATTATGCTCTAAGGAATGATTGCCATGGAAAATATGCCATAGGAATACATGTATTTGCATAACATTTTTAGGAAGGCACTACTGATTTCCAAGTAGGGACAAAGTTCAATAATTTAATTGGGAGTGGGATGGAATAAAGGTTAGGGAAGATGCATTTAACTATTGGGGAAGTGGTATTTAAGCCTGATTAGATATTAAGGAGTCCCTAATGCAAAGTTTTGCACTAAGTGCCTTGCATTGAATGGTTTGTGAAAGTGAATTTCTAAGTATGACTTCTACTCAGAAATAGAAATGAGATAAAACTGTGTTGATTTTGTAGCAAAGTCTGTAAGTAAGTTAAATTCCAGACTCTAAGCTCCTTAAACACTGAAGTTGTTTTAGATATATGTGGTCAATTCTCTTGAAATGGAAAGCTACTGTTTTTGCCTGTCCAGAATCTACTCTACCTTATGGTAACAGCACCTTAACTGTCCTTTGTAAACTATCTCCCTCAACTCTCAGCTTAAGTGGCTCTGGTGGAGTTAGCCCCAGCCTTTAGATCCAGGGGCAAGTTAGGACTAAGAAAAGAGACTTTTACATCCTCTGGTGACAATGATGGGTTTGAGAATGGGCCCATGGGCCAAGCTTGGCCAATTAGAGCCTATGATTGTCAGTGTGAGATTGTTGCTGGAAAGCTTGGAGGGAATGTTTTTTTCTTCTAAATTGCTGATGCTTATACAATCTAGCCATGCCGATGATGCTGCCATATTTGCATAACAAGGAGGCACTCAACTGGAGAATAAAGTCAACACAGAAGCAAGTAGACCTGAAAGATGAAAAACAATTTTTTTCCCTCCTAAACATATTCCTAGTCTTTCCATTACAAACAGCATAAATTTTTAAAAGTCCAGGCCATTTTCAGCTGGATTTCTGTCCATTTCAATCAGATGTCACAACTAAGGTCTACACCCATGATAGTCATTTTATATATATTTTAGGTAAGTTTGTACTAATCAGATGGTTTTGGTACCTCTAACAAGCAGACAAATACTTTTAACCTACAGCAATTATATCTACTATAACACATATGTATTGATCACTAACTCTAGGCCAGACATGGAACTGGGGTCTTTGAAGGATTCCAGAAAGATTAAGACATGATTCCCTTCCCTTAACACATTTATAAAATTGTAACTTCAGAGAAAAATCCATTAGATTTTAATGGTAGCCTGTTGTACTCATCTCCGTTGGAAATAGCATGTGGACATCAATTTGAAAGTCTATGTTGAGAAATGTTTTATTAAAAACTCAGTGGAGAAATAGGTGAGTCAAGTTTTTTTTCTGGATCTAAACCATAAACTGTTGTACCAAGCCATAGATGATGACTCCACTGGGACACAGACATGTATTTTTAAACTTTTGAGATTGGAGAGTTGCTTGAATAGAACAACCAAAAAGAACAGCCTGTCTTGTTGAATGACTCACTTGAGAAACTTTGATTTTTTTGTGCTATTTCAAAGCAGAATGTTCAAGTTTAAAATTTGGATTGCCTTTAAAGTAGACATGACATTTGGATAACTTTATTTTGATGAAATATCAAGTAATGGTGTCATAGATATCAATGCCTCTGTTCTTATCTACCTTTTGGCAATTATTAAATTTAATAGTTTTTCCAAGATTTAGATAAATTCATGAGCAACAGGAGCCATAATGAATTACAATAGCAACATCCTACTTTTGCACTGCACTTTCCCATTTATGAGGGTACTTTCACATGTCTTATCTCCTCAGAAGTTGAAAGACTCAATCACTAAATATATTGAAATAGTTGCTTACCTTTGTGTGGGGTGGTATTTATTTCACTCATTTTTATTGTCTTTACTAAGTTTCTTCTACCCTAAGGGAAGCACTTGTAATTTATCTCTCATTTGGATTTTTCAATTGCCTTATAATTTGTTCCCATTTCTTAGCTTTTACTCTCAATATTCCTCCTCCATTGTTCTGATTATATCATTTTTCCAACCCTTTGGTGCTCTATGCCTAGTGGAAAAAATTCAGATATCTTAGCTAGTCATTTAACAATCCTTATTTCATTTTTAATACCAAATCTTACCCACCCTTCACTCTGACTAGTTTCAAGAAGGAAGAGGCAGTATAATAATGAAAGGTAGAGTGTATCTGAATAGGAAGATAGAAGTATAAGGAAAGAAGGAAGGAACAACACGGGCAACAATCACAGGAGTAGAAAGGCACAAGGTACAACCAGGAAGGTTAAGGAGGTCAATTTCAATTTGCCTAGAACCAGGCTCTGGAAAGATGGTGACACCCACAGAGCCTTGGCAGCTCTTACATTCCTTAAGTCTTCCCAAAAGCTCAGGGATATTCATTCTAAATACTTTGTGCCTCTAAAGGGACAACAATCAAAAGGAACAGAAAGGAGATAGAATTATTTTTCTGAATACGGAATGACTAGGGCTTTACCCCTTAAAGCCAAAGAAAGTAACTCAAAGAGAAGGGAAGAGAATTCCTCTCCAGGACACACAAGTTCATGAGATCTGAGCCTTATGTTAGACCCCAAAGTCCAGCTCCAAGTACAGTTTAATCTCCCAAGACAATGGTGACATCTTCTGTAATGCCCTAAGACCAGGCAAAGATGGTACTAGTAATGGCTGACTGGTCCCCAGGTTTCTAAATAATTTCTATTTTATATGCTGTGGCCAGTTTCTAGCTGCTGTAGTAGGAGAGAAACTGCAGTACATGGGAATTTTTGTATCTAGAAACAGAGCCGAGTCTATTTCAAATAATGAATATCTAATGTAGTACAACAGCAGGTGGCTTGGAGTTACTAATAAATGACTCCTGAGAAAAGTCCCTGGAGAGATGATGACAGTTCAGCTCCAGTGGGGCCACACTCGTACTGAGCTGGCTGTTTCCAAGTACCTGGGGAGCTTGTTAAGAATATACATTTCCAGAACCCCACCTCAGAAATTCAAATTCAGTAAATCTGGGTGATGCTCTGAATTCCAAATTTTTAGCAAGCTTCCTGGTGATTTGGATACCCAGACAGAACAAGCCTACGCTACAAGTTGCTCCAGCAAAGGATGCTGCCAGCTACCTCACCCAGCTACCTCACCCAGCTCCCATGCAAAATTGGACTGCTGATGAGTCTATTAGGTGCCCACTGTACATTTGATCAGTTCCTCTACAGCAGTGGGTCCTAAGTTGTGTGTACTTTAGACTCACCTGAGAGTCTTAAGGTTTTAAAGTCCACGCCCCATTCCAATGAAATCACAGTTGGGGTAAGGAGGCTTGACACAAGTCAACAGTTGTTTAAGTTTCCCTGGTCATTACAACATATAGACAAGTCTGGAAAGTGCTGCTCTATAGTGTTGCTATGCAAATAGTGGTCCACATACCAGCAGCATCAACTTCACCTGGGACCTCGTTAAGAAATGCAGAATCTTGGGCTGCTACACAGCAATACTGAATTGAAATCTGCATTCTAACAAATCTGAATTGAAATCTGCAATCTAATAATGTGTGTGCACATCCTAGTTTGAAAAGCCCAGTTCTATTGATTGTAACCTGTTTGTGAATATCAAGGTCAGTTCTTAAGAAGTGGACAGGGAAAAGAAAGCGCTCCCCAGCAGACAACCAAGTTCACATGAGCAAACCAAGAAATCGTTTTTATATGCTGAGTGAAAGCAGGAAGATCCAGTCTGTCACCCTGGTTATTCAGCACTTACAGATACCACATGCCCCTTCTGACATTTCTATTTGGTAACTGTCAAGGCTAAAAGAGCAGTACATAAGTTGATTTATTTGTGGGACTTTTCCTCAACTCAGCCATGGGAGTGGGCAGAGAACCCTGGAGTCTGCGTGGATTCTGCCACGAGGTCTGTGCTGATATACCTGCTGAGAATGGCTTTGACTGCAGAGCTCGTGGGAGCTCGTGGGAGGCCAAGCTGGCAAATTGCCTGTGCTGCTCTGTCCCCAGGAGAGAGGGAAAGAGACGCCCCAGGCAACACCCAAGTCAGGAGAAGGCGACTGGCTGATGAAATCTCTGGCAAGCACCAGCTCAGGAACAAAAGTCCAGAGCAGAATTATTTCTGCAGTAATTGCCAATTTGTCTGTGTCAGCACGACAGCCACATCTAATTTACTGTGCATAAGCAGCCGTGCTTGTGGTGGGAGACGAAAACACAGCAGAGGCCGCAGATTGTCACAAACCAATAAGCAGGGCTCTCGGATGCCCCAATGGATAAGTTGATCCTGCAGCAGAATTTTTCTCTCCCCACTCAGGGTAGCATGAGGAGCAAATGAGATTGTCTTTTCAGAGCACTTTAGCTGTGGCAATTGTATTATTGTGTGCATTAGGTTGCTTTCTAGGATGACAAGGAATGATCCCTATTTTCTTGTACTCTCTTTCTTTGCAATTCAAAAAGGAAATAAATTCATTAAATATGTTTCTCCAATCCCTCCTCCCCTTTTTACCCACTCTAGCACCCTTTGTAGATATTCTATGGATCAGCTGTAATTGGGGATCTCTGAAGATTGGTGAAACAATAAGGGAATGAATGGTGCCTAATGAACTGTGGGTTAGTGATAAGCCAATTGGGAAAGGGAAGCCCAGGCTGAGCGGATAGGAAGATCACAAGGCACTCATCTTTAGCTGCTCCAGCAGGCTTCCTGATGCCATACTAAAAGATCAGCAATTCTCAGACTTGAGCAGGCAACAGAATCCCCACAGGTATGTACCAGAAGCCCAAATTGCTAAACCCTACCCTCAGAATTTCTGAATTCACAGGACTAGAGAACAGGGATGTATCCTTTTTATAAGTTTTCAGATGATGCTGACACTGCTGGATCAGGGATCACATTTTGAGGACCAGTGAGCTAAGGTAACTCCAAGAACAGCTATGAGATTTAGGGTGTGGAGAAGCAGCTACACCAGGCAACTCATTTAGTGAACAGAGCATCTTTGTTAAAACTATGAATCATTTCTTAAAAGTAGTTCCCAGGAGTAGGGTTATTGACCCAAGAGTATGTACATCTTTATGGCTCTTGATATTATTACCCAATTACTTTCTAGAAGGTTTTGAGACAATGTATGACAGCACTGCTATGTTTGAGGACCTTTCATTACCAGAACTGAATATTGTAATTTGTATCGGTCATTTCATAGACTAATAATAACAACAATAATTAAAATGTCATTTAAAAGCATATCTACTTCTTTGATTACTCTTTAAGGTGAAATATTGTTTCAAGTATATATTAGTTATTGAGTATTAAAGTTAATTGAGAATGTGAGAGGAAATTCTATCAACTAATTGAGTTTATTGAGAACCCTACTTTCTAGAGTATTTAAAAAAGCAGATCCATGATCCTATGGGCTAAGGAGAAGCATTTGGAAGGTGACCGTCTGAGGACACCAGGAGACTGGCAGCCCAGCTGACAGAGCGAGAGAGACAAAAGACAGCAGAGGTAAGAGGGGGGAGTTCCAGTCTTCATTGCTTTCATGGAGCTGACCACCATGTCAAAACAAAAGTGGAATGCAGGATCTGTTCTTTAGAAGAGTGCTGATGTCCGTAGAGGAAATAATTGGTCCATGATCAAGCAGAGTTAATGGCAGGGCTGGGAGAGTCCAAGTGTCTTACTCTCCTCATCTAGATTCTCTATCCTCCTTTGTTTCCTCTGGAAAGAAAGAAAAACTTACACACAATAAGTTATACAATAAAATATACAAATCTTCAGTGTCCAGCTCAATAAATTTTCACATTTGCATACACCTATTAACCACTACCCACACTGAAGTAGACTATACTTTCCTTGTCCTAATAGACTCCTTTGTGCCACCCCTCAGTCAACACTCATCCAAGGGTAACCACTGCTGTGATCTCTAACACCACAGATTAGACATACCTACTATGAGTTTCATCTACATGAAAGCCCACACTCTTTTTCATTTGACTCTTTCACTCATCATTTTGCCTCAGGTGACAGTAATTTATTCTTTTTCATTGCTGCATAGTAATCTATTCTATGAATACACAGCAATTTATTTATGCATTTTTCCTATTGACAGCATTAGAGTTGCTTTCAGTTTGGGACTGTTATGAATTAAATTGTTATGAACATCCTTGCATGTGTCTTTTGGTGTCTCTCAGGTATATATTCAGGAATAGAAGTACTGGGTCATAGATAGGGAGATATTTAATTTAATACATACTTCCCAAGTTTTCCAAAGTGAATATACCAATTTACTCTCCTCCAATCAATATGTGACAGTTCTGATTGCTCCACAACCTCACCAGCATTTGCAACTGTCAGCCCTATTGACTCTGGGCATTCGGTGGGGGAGGGAAGCATAGAGGTGGGGAGCGTGGAGTAAGGAGATATCTCAGTGTGCTTCAGTGCTATCTATGCATCTTGAAAATTAGCATTTTGGGAACTAGAATGGTGGGGGAAATCTCCTACGTGTGGTAGAAATGAAACTCTTGAGTTTAGAAAGCATGAGAGGTGGTCACTATCTCTGATCTACTTGGATAAGAGCATGGGATGTTGCTCAGGAAAGATGGGTTAGGGTGGCCACTAGAGGATAAACTGATTCCAAGTAGGAATGTGATGAATGGAAGTAGAGGGCTTGAAATGAGAGAGAAGAAAAATAAGAGAAGAAAAAGAAGAAGAAGCAGCAGATGGGAAGAGGCTGTTAGACATTAGATTCTTTTTTTCTCTTTAATTTTTTAAATTTAATTTTATTTTTTTATAATATTTATTTTTTATTTTAAAGTTGTGGGGTACAGTTAAGGGTTAGGTATATAAATATTCATTGTGCAGGTACCCTTGTTGATGAGGTGTGACCCCCTTTTCCCAGACACATAAGATGGATATTGACTACCATTAATACCACGTCCCTTCCCCTTCCTGGCCCCCTGGCCATAGTTTCCCACCACTGTCAATCCTTTTCTTATAGTATTACGGTAGTTATTCAAGGTCCACTTATGAATGAGAACATTTGATACTCAGATCTTTGTTTCTGTGAGAGATAACTCAGTATTATAAACTGTAATTCCAACCAGTTTGCTGCGAAATTCGTGATTTTGTTCTTTTTTATGGCTGTGTAATATTCCATTGTGTATATGTACCACATTTCTAAAATCCAGTCCTCTTTTGATGGACAGCATGGTTGTTTCCATGATCTTGCTATTGTGAACAATGCTGCAATAAACATACGTATGCAGGTATCTTTTATATAGAGTGATTTGAGTTCTTCAGGGTATATTCCCAGTAGGAGGATTGTGGAGTCATATGGAAGATCAATTTTTAGAGCTTTTAGGAATTGCCACACTGATTTTCACAGAGGCTGTGCTAGTTTACACTCCCACCAACAGTGTAGTAGTGTCCCTTTTCACCATATCCTCTCCAGCATCTGTTATTTTTTGAGTTATTGATAATGGCCATTCTGACTGAGTTAGGTGGTATCTCAGTGTAGTTTTAATTTGCATCTCCAGATGACTAGTGAGGTTGAACATTTCTTCATGTATCTGTTGACCACTCAAACGTCTTCTTTTGAGAAGTGTCTATTCATATCTTTTGCCCGCTTGGTAATGGGATTGTTTGTTTTTTTCTTTTCAGCATGTTTGAGTTCCTTGTAGATCCTTGATGTTAGGCCTTTGGCAGACATGGAGTTGGCAAATACTTTTTCCCAGTCTGTAGGCTGTCTCCCTGCTCTCTTGATGGTTTCTTTGGCTTTGCAGTTGCTTGTCAGTTTAATGAGGTCCCACTTGTCTATCTTATCTCTTATGGCCTGTGCATTTCAGGTTTTGCCCAGGAATTGGATGCCAGTTCCAACTTCCATAAGCGTGTGTCCTGCATTTCTAAAGTTCTTATGGTTTGAGGTTTTACATTTGGGTCTCTGATCCATTTAGAGTTAATTTTTGTGTATGGGGATAGATAGGGGGTCCTGTTTGAATCTTCTGCATGTGGTCAGCCAGTTTTCCCAGCACCAATTACTGAATAGGTTCTCCTCTCCCCAGTGGTGGGTGGTGGAGGTTTTGTCGAAGATGAGTTGGTTGAGAAATTGAGGTTTTGCTTCTGGAATCTCAATTCTATTCCATTGGTCTATATGTCTGTTCTTGTACCAATACTGGGCTGTTTTGATTATTGTAGCTTTATACTAAAGTTTAAAGTCTGGTAGTATGATACCTCCAGCTTTGTTTTTTTTGCTGAGGGTTGTTCTGGCTATTCTTGGTCATTTGTGTTTCCATATGAATTCTTGTATTGCTTTTTCTAGATCTGAGAAGAATGTTGCTGGCAATTTGATGGGTATTGCATTAAATCTGTAGATTGCCTTGGGTAAGATGGACATCTTCACAATGTTGATTCTTCCAATCCATGAGCATGGGATATTTTTTCACTTGTTTGTGTCATCTTTGATTTCTTGGAGCAGTGTATTGTAGTTTTCATTGAAAAGGTCTTTCACGTCTCTGGTTAGGAAGATGCCAAGGTACTTCATTTTTTTGTGGCTATTGTGAATGGAATTATGCTTTTTATTTGGGTTTCTGCTTGTTTATTATTGGTGTAAAGAAATGCGATTGTCTTTTGTACATTTATTTTATACCCTGAGACTTTTCCAAAGTCCTTTGTCAGTGCAAGGAGTTTTCTGACAGATTCTCTTGGGTTTTCAAGGTATGCAATCATGTCATCTGCAAAGAGAGATAACTTGACTTCCTCTTTTCCTATTTGAATACCCCTGATGCCTTCTCTTTTCCGATTGCTCTAGGCAGGACTTCCAATGCTATATTGAACAGGAGAGGTGAGAGTGGGCATCCTTGTCTTGTTCCAGTTTTCAGGGGAAATGGTTCCAATTTTTATCTGTTTAGGAGTATGCTTGCTGTGGATTTCTCGTAGATGACTTTTATTATTTTTGAGGTATGTTCCACATATGCCTAGATGTTTGAGGGTTTTTAATCAAGAAGGAGTGCTGAATTTTATCAAAAGCTGTTTCTGCATCTAATGATATGTCATGTGGTTTTTGTTTTGACGTCTGTTGATGTGTTTAATTACATTTATGGTTTTATGAATGTTGAACCAGCCTTGCATTCCAGGGATGAAGCCTACTTGTTCATGATGGATGATTTTTGATATGTGTTGTTGAATCCAGTTGAGTAGGATCTTGTTGAGAATTTTAGCATCTATGTTCATCAAAGATATTGATATTTCTTTGTTGGGTCTTTACCTGGTTTGGGTATTAATGTAATATTAGCTTCATAAAATGATTTGGGGAGAGTTCCATCTTTCCCAATCGACTGGAATACTTTCAGTAGAATTGGTATCAGCTCCTCCTTAAATGTCTTATAGAATTCTGCTGAAAAGCTATCTGGTCCAGGACTTATTTTTTTTTTTTTTTGGTATGTAGTTTTCTTATTACATAGTCAATTTCCTTGATAGTTATTTGTCTATTTAGGGTCTCAATTTCTTCTTGTTTCAACTAGGCAGGTTGTGTGATGTCAGAAAGTCCTCCATTTCCTTAAGGTTTTCAAGTTTGTTTCCATACAAGTGTACGTAGTAGTCTCTAATGATCTTTTGTATTTCTTTAGGGTCAGATGTGATTTCATCTTTTGTGTTTCTGATCGTGTTTATTTGGGTTTATTTTCTCTCTTTTTCTTGGTCAGTCTAGCTAGGGGACCATCAATCTTGTTTTCCTTTCAAAGAAATAACATTTTGTTTCGTTGATTTTTTTGTATTATCTTTTTTGTCTTCTATGTCCCAGATTTTTGCTTTTATTTTGGTGATCTAGATTCTTCTGCTGAAGTTAGGGTTTTGGTGATCTTGCTTTTCCAGCTTCCTTTGGTGACTTGTTAGGCTGTTAATGTGTGATCCTTCCATTTTCTTCATGTGTGTTTGTAGAGATATGAATTCCCCACCTACTACAGCTTTCATGGCATCCCAGAGATTTTGTTTGGATGTTTCTTTGTTTTCATTTGTTTCTAGGTATCTTTTAATCTCTGTTTTGATTTCATCATTGACCCAGGAGTTGTTTAGCATCATGCTGTTTAGTGTCCATGTCTTTGTGGGTTTTGGGGGAACCTTGTTGGTGTTGATGGTTATTTTTATTCCACTGTTGTCCGAAGGTGCATGACAAGATTTTGATCTTTTGAAATTTGTTTATACTTGATTTATGGCCAAGTATGTGGTCGATCTTAGAGTACATTCCATGCGGTGATGAGTTGAATGTATAATCTGTGGTTGTTGGGTGGAGTGTTCTGTAGGTATCAATTAAATCCATTTGTTCAAGAGTCACATTGAGGTTCCAGATCTCGTTGCTGATTTTTTGTCCTGATGATCTGTCTAGGGTTGTGAGTGGATATTAAAGTCCCCAGCTATGACAGTGTTAGAGTCAATATCTTTTTGGAGTTTACCTAGAAGCTGCTTTATGAAAGTTGGTGCTCCTATGTTGGGTACATATATGTTTAGGATAGATATTTCTTGTTGATGGATTGAACCTTTTATCATTATGTAGTGGCCTTCTGTATCTTTTTTAATTTTTGATAGCTTAAAGGGTATTTTGTCTGAGATTAAGATTGCAACTCCTCCTTTCTTTTGTGTTCTGTTTGCCCGAAATGTTGCTTCCCAATCTCTTACTTTGAGTCTGTGAGTGTCCTCTCTAGTGAGATAAGTCTCTTGGAAGCAATATATGGTTGCCTGGTGATATTTTATCCATGTTGTCATTCTATATCTTTTCAGTGATGCATTTAGTTCATTTACGTTCAGGCTAATTATTGAAATGTGAGAGTTGATCCCTATTATGAAGTTCTCATAGAGTTGTTGTTGTTTGTTGTCTTTCTTTTGGTTTGGGGGTTGGTTCATGTGTGTTTTTAATCTTTTTCCTGTACTCTTGTGAAGAACTTTGTTCTTTTTTCCTTTTCTTCTGTGTTTAATACTTTCTTAAGTGTTTCTTGGAGATGTGGTCTGGTGGCAGCATAAGTTCATAGGGATTGGAAATCTGGGAAAGATTTTAATTCTCCCTCACTGATGAAGCTTAGCTTGGCTGGGTAAGTTATTCTTGGTTGAAATTGTTTATCTTTGAGAACTTTGAAGGTAGGGCTCCAAACTCTCCTAGCCTGAAGTGTTTCTGTAGATAAATCTGGTCCTATTCTAATTGGTCTTCCCCAGTAGGTAGTCTGACGTTTTCACTTGCTGTCTTTAAGATTTTTTCTTTTATACCTACTTTGCTTAGGTGAATTATTTATGTGTCTGGGAGTTGGTCTTCTCATTTGTTGTCTTGCAGGGGTTCTCTGAATCTCTTGTGTTTGAATTGTCACATCACTGATGAGATGAGGGAAGTTTTCTTGAATATTTCCATGGAATGCTTGTTCCAGGGTGGTCTCTGTCTCTCTTTTTGCCTCAGGAAGTCCAATTACTCTTAGGTTCTGTCTCTTGAAGTAATTGTTCATCTCTTCAAGGTTTTGTTCTGTCTTTTAAAGTTTCTTTTCTATGTTTTTGACAGTTTGGGTTAGTTCTATATTTAGGTTCTCAAGCTCTGAGATTCTTTCTTCTGCTTGACTAATTCTGCTCTCCATGCTTATCAGTTTGTTATTTATTTCATTCACAGTATTCTTTACCACTGTTATCTCAGTTATCAACTCCTTCCTAGTTTCCTCTTGTCTCTTCTCAATTCTTTTTTTTTTTTTTTTGAGTAGGATTCTCACTCTGTCACCCAGACTGGAGTGCAGTGGCCACTCTCGGCCACTGCAGCCTTAACCTGCTGGGCTCCGGCAATCCTTCTGCCTCAAGTAGCTGGAACTGCAGGCGTACTCTTCTCAACTCTTTTAATCTCTCCATTAATGTCTTGATATCTGGGTTTGTAGTTTGAGACCAGTCATTTTGGGTGCTCTTCATTGTTTGCATTCTGAAGTCAGTTTTCTTAGTGTCTGACCCCCCAGGTGTCTGTGAGAGACCCATATTCTTCTTTTGGTTTTTCTTCATTTGTGTAGATTTTTCTCTCCCCTTCTTTAATTATGTTTTTCAGGGAAGGTGGGGTTGATTTTACTTCTTTTTGTTCAATCTCCTGTTCTTCCTTATGAGGGTCCTCTGGCTTTGTTCACTTTTGAGGCTGCACTATGGGTTGGGGACTGTACTTTTTGCAGTTTTGAGGTTTAATGAGGGAGAAGCTGTGATTCAGAATCTATCTGCAGATCCCAGTATCCTCCAACAGGTGTATGGGCACACTGGAACCCACCTCCCACTGCCTCACAATCTGTCCATGCAGTGGGGTTTAGGTTTGCTCCCTGGAACAAAAGGAGGTAAGAAAAAGGAAAATAATGGAAGAAGGGTTGGTCAAGAGGAAGTTGGAGAGAGAGAAGAGTAAGAGGGAAAACAGACATTCATACCAACTAATGAATGAAAAGAGACACAAGGCCAGAAAAGAGTGAAAAACAAACAAACAAAATTCCCTAAAGCATACCGGTAATCACACAAAGACAGTCCAATAAAATCATGCCTTTTTATGTGATTTTTCCCCAAACAGGTAGTCTAAATCAAAAAGCAAACAAAAGTGAACAAAACACAGTCAAAACAATAAAATCAAAAGTCAAAATAAGAAACCAGACTAGCTCTGAAATCTTTTGTGAGTGTCTAAAGTCTCTTTCTCTCTGATCTCTAACCCCTCCCCTTTGCTCTCACTACAGGCAGGTAGATTTACTCATAGATTTGATCAGTTTCCTTGGTTTGCTGCCTTGCTGCCTGAGGGCTGAGTTGTTTGTGTCTGATTCAGCGTAGGGGAGGTGCTTCTGTCTCCTGTTTTGGCAGTTTACCTTAGAAACAAGGAGGAGGCTGCATGGAGATGGGTGGGGCAATGTGAATCTCTGCCTGGAAAATGGCTGTGGTGGGCGGCTCCTCTTTCGCCGATCCTTTCTCTCGACTTGTCCTTTCTCTCCACTCATCCGGGTCCATAGATGATCCACTATGGTGTGTGTCTGGCATCAGGCACTGGCAACCAGTGACATGGCTGGGTGCCGCATTTGGTGTGTTGCCAGTGGATTGGGGTGGGGGAGGGAGCCAGGAATTTCCGGGCAGGAGCCAAGAGCTACAGTGTCAGCAGCTGGTAGCAAATAGCAGTAGTCCCTTGCGGAGGTCCATAGTGTGATGGAGGCTGTTTGCTGCATGGGACTGGCTATAGTAGCCACCCCACCTCCCCACTGTGTAGGCAGCAGCTGCGGGGGCATGTGGAACTGCCTTCAGGAATCACCTTTTGTGGAGATCATCACAGTTCACCTTGTCTTGTTGCCATCTTGCTCGTGAGTCCTTGACATTAGATTCTAAGCTTCCCAATGGAAGGAGTGGGCTACAGAACAAGGGCTGCTGCTGTGGAGATCCTGGGGGGAGAGGTAGAGAGAGGGGCCTCCTTCAGGGCACTATCTGAGTTCATGGGGGGCTTTAAGCAGAGCTTCCTCAGCTGACTACATAGTTCTCCAGGGCATGGGGCATCCCACGGCCCCCACCCAGGGCCACTAGGTCCAGGAGTAGCTTGAAGCCTAGCCTATCACATATGTTTCCACTCTACAGTATCCAGCTTCCCTCCAAAGACACCTTCCCATGGTCCTCTCCACAACTGTGAGACCAGAGAGAGGCAATGGGGCAAGTCTCTGTATGTGAATTTAGGGGCTAAACAAAATACACCAGGGTAGCCTCAAGCTAGATCAGTGTGGAGTGGGCACCTTCTTTTTATATACTTGGTATTCTATTGAATTATCCACCACTCTGTGTGGTAGATATTATTTGTAAACCATTTTACTGATGAGAAAACTGACACCAAGTGGTATCTTGCTACATGGTCAAAGATACAATGCAAGGAAATGAAGATCTCAAGAGTATATCAGGATTCAAGCCCAAGTTACTCAACTCTAAGACACATGCTACATGAGACCAAAGAGGAGAGAGCAAAAGGAACCAGGCCCTGTTCTTGTTTTAGCTAAACAGTCTGTCCGCTTGCTCTCCTATCTTGATGTTTGATGGTGAAATGAGTGACCCAATGAATCAATGAAAAGCAGAATTGAGAAGAGAATGCAGAGGGAAAAAAAATAGCATGCTCCATCTGCCCTCTATGGGCAAGCTTCAGCTTGAACTCCCTACTTAGCTTCTTCATAGTGCTACTCTCTACCTCAGTCAAAGCTCTGCGATGCAGGACCCAGCCTCATTGCCTACTGCATCTTCGACACCTACTTCAATGCCTGGCACACAGTAGGTGCTCAATAAATATTTGTTACATAAATAAAGGATCACTTCCTTTGCTTTCTGAGAAAACTTGTTGACTGTTGCTGCTTAAATATAGCAAACTTCTCACTCCCCATAGCTTCTGTGCTGTTTAAGAGAGAAAAGTTGGAGAACGTCTTTGAATTGCCAATGTTGAGCATGTGCTGGTGCCTTCTAATTGGCTAACAACCATCCCTGAGCATCCATAGTAAGCAGGGAAACAGGAGAGAGACAAGCACAGGTGTCTCCTGAGCCCACAAGTGCTCTCCCCCGACTCCCAACCTGATTCTCTCTGTTGTTTGTTCCCTGGTCCCATTCCACTCGATGAAAAAGGATCAGAGACTTCTTTATGCACGTCCCTCATCGACTTGTGGCCAGGTGGCAGTGAGTGGAGGTGGAAGCAGACTTTGTCCCCTTCCTTTGTGGGCTACAAGAAGCAGAAAACTTGCTGGAGCACTGGGCTCCTCGAAAACAGCAGCTCCCCAGGCAGCCAGACTCATTACAGAAGCCTCGGTTACTCTGATTCAAACTCAGAAGCAACCCCATCCTCTTTTGGGCTTGTCCTGGAGATTGATAGCTTTAATTTGATCTGAGTAATTCATAGGGTGGCCCAAGTATCCTTATCAGAGCTGTCACTTGGCAGGAAGTTATAAAATCAAACGTGGACCTTAGAGACTGACTGCGATTGCTGAGGTGGGGCTGTTCTCAGCTCCGGCTGCTGCTAGTTGCAGAGCTGTGGAATCGGGTTGTTGGCTTTGCTTGAAAACAAAGACATACAGTGATTCCCTCTGCCTCCAGTCGAAAAGCCAGCTGCCTGTCTGTTGAGGCCCTCCATGAGATGACCTGACCTACATTTTCAAGTTCCATTGTCAATATTCCCTAGGGTTAGGGAAGCCCACACACCACATCCTTGCTTCCATGCCTTTGTACACCCCCATTCTTCATCCCTTACCCCCTCAGCCTGTCATCCTCAGCCTGTCATCCTTTGAGTCCTCCTAGCCACTCACCAAGTTCAGTGTGGACCTTACCTCCTCTGAAAATACTAACCTGACAACCTCAGCCTCAGGGAGTGCACAATCCCCCCAAACGAGAGCCGTGTTTACAACATTCAATTTGTCTCTTAAAAACATATCCAGTGAGCAGCACACAGTTGCATATTTTATATCTGGTCTCCCCAACTAGAATGCAGGATTCCAGTCTCAAATGTTTTGATGTCCCTCCCAGAATTTTGAACACAGTAGGTATTCAATAACTGCTGAGAAAAGTTTTTCAATAAGAAATTTTGCAAGGATCCTATTATAATATACCTTTATGTTTTCAAATCAAAACCATAATCGCCTAATCTGACCTTGACTAACCCCAGAGTACTAAGCATGATGTGTGTGTGTGCACATGTATATATACTTATCTGAATATCAGTGATGTCTTTGAAATTTGAAAACATAGGCTAGTCTAGCAAGGGTATCTCAGCATTCCCTTTGAAACAACCACTTTGGACTTTGGAAAACCATCTCATGTTTCTGTGATTTTTCCCATATTTTAAAAAAACTCTTCTAAAGAATTATCAGGAAATTGGTTTCTTGTCTGGCTCCCGTACCAGCATACAAGTCAGTCAACAAAGTTTTGATTTGACCCAGTAACATATTTTATCTGATACACCACACACTACCTACTCCCATCTTGCCACTCTGAAATACCTATTGCCCAACAAATATCTCCCCTTAAAATATTGTCTGCTGCTACTATAGTAACACAGTTTTTAACCAACCTGTTTTACAGGGATTTGGCTTTTATTATTAACTCAGGGAGAAGGGTTGCAGACACACATGTAACATGTAGAAAGTTGAATGTATGTCTACATCACAGCTGCAGTCTGGAAGCCATCTAAGACTATCAAGAATTGCTTTGTACTATCAGAAGTAGGTGGAGTTGCTTATTTTTTTCACCAGCAACTAACTATATCATCACAGGTTCTTAGGAAAAGCCTGTGTATGGAGTCAGACAAAAATGTAAATTATGCTTCTGTTTTCTCTCTTGTGCACAAGGCTAATATTTATATTTGTTCATCTTTTGTATTTCATATTTCTTCAAACAAATTTTAAAATATTTTACATAAGCACATATGATTCTATCACTTTTAAAAGTGAATTTAAGATAAAGGAAAAAAAAATAAGTAAGATGAAACCAGATAGTAAGTTATGTTTTAGACAGAGAGATTTAGCAATATCTCCTATCTTCTTCTGCAAGATCACCTTGACACCCCTCACACAAGGCATGGGGTCTGTGTATTCTTTCCTAGGTAGGTAGGCTTGTGGTTCCCTTGTAACCAACAGAGTATGACAGAAATAAAAGACAATTTAACTTTTGGCTTGTCCAATGAAATATCTGCCCTAGGAACCCTGAGAAGCTATGTAAGAAAACTCACCTGAGGCAGTCATGCCGTGAGGAAGCCCAAGCTGCAGAGAGATGACACATGTAAGTATTTCAGCCAGCAGTCCTGTTTCCCTGTTCAAGAACCAGATATGCAAAGTAGTCTTCAGATTATCCCAGCCTCCAGCAGTAGAATCCTCTCCAGCCTTCCAGTCTCTCCATTTGAGGCCTCAGACATCATAGAGCAGATTCAGGCCCTTTTGAAATTCCTGACCCACAGAATCTATCAGGTTAATAAAATGGTTGCTGTTTTACTCCACTGAATTTGCAGTAATTTGTTCTGCAGCAGCAGTAATAACTGGAACATGTAGTAATGATAATTCACAGACTTGCTTAACATCAAGATTTTCAGCGTTAACCTGTGAGGTAATTAGACTCCTTTGATGTGCTAAGAGACCTCAGTAAAAACAACTATCTAATAGCAGCAGAATCACAGAATCATTGCGATGGTTTAGAAGTCAAAAAACAAGTTGTCTGACTTCAGCTGTGCTATTAAAGAGATAAATGACTTGGGAAACAATATCTATATAATTTTTACCTTCTACAAAATTTCTTTTACATTTATAATTTCATTTATTCTTTAAAAAACCTCTGTGAAATAGAGCAAATGCTGATCTCTCTCAACCTCAGTTTCCATACCATAAAAATGGGGACAATATTCTAACTACTTCTTAAGGCTTTGTGAGACTCAAATGAGACATTGTAAGTGAACACACATTTGGACAGCAAAAAGTAAGAGTTTGTCAGCTAAAGAGACAGGCACAATATTAATTAAATGTACATAGTCAGTAGCTGCACAAACACACACATTCTAATATAGAGCTCATATACTCACTGCCCCCAAATAAATAAACTTGCTGTTACAGAACAGGTGTGCAGAGACCTTAGCGCCTGGCAGAGCCCATTTGTGCAGGGGGGGAGAGAGCCAAAGTGAATGAGAAGGAGAAAACACTGCCCAGTGGTAAACTCTGCATGCACCTTTTATTCATCTCCCAGGTAGCCTCTTTCTGGAACAAAAAGGACAGGAGCAAAAGGACTAATTTCTGAGAATGAGAAGGTTGTATCAAAGATGAACGTAAACAGCCTGAGAGTGTTTAACACTCACCTGTAGGCCTGTAGCTAAGCTTGGGGAGAAGAGAGAAGATTGAGTCTGGGTTGTCAGCTCTACCACCAACTAATTCTTGGGTAACTCACTTCTAGGCCATGAACTCCTTGAAGGCAGATCTATGCCTTGCCCATTGCTATATCCCTAGCTCTAGTGCAACATCTGGCATATCGAAGATGCCCAAGAAATATTTATTTAATTAATTAATGAGTTTCATTAATGTGACAGCTAAGATTGTGGGTTCTGCAACCAAGTAGACTAAATTTAAGTTCACATTCCATCATTTTCTACTGGTTATTCAGTGTCTTCATGTCTTAGTTTGCTCATCCACAAAACCAGGATAACATTACCTTCCCGTAAAAGGTGCTGTTGATATTCTTCCTTCTTCACCCGCATCCCATAAGCACAGCTGAGTTTCCAGCTGCAGCTGACAGTCTCCCACCTCACACACTTGTATCTCTTTCTTCTATGCTAGAGGGCTTTTCCAACATCACAAGAACCTGCTCAGGCAAAGGAAGATGCAATCTCAAAGTGCTAGAGAGTTGTCCCAGGTGAGACTCTCTGGGTAAAAGTTCCATTCTCCCAAGTTCTGATGAGGCTTTTTTTTTTTTTTTTTGAGATGTTGCCCAAATTGGTGTCAGATTCCTGGCCTCAAAAGTTCCTCCCAGCTCAACTTCCTAAGAAGTTGGGATTACAGGTGCATGCCACTGTGCCCATTTGGTTGGGCAGTTCTGAAGTGTTTTTCCCAGCAGGATTGACTGCCAGTGCCCTACTCATGGATACACCCTTTTCTACATGTCTTACTTTTCCTTACATAAACTCAATTGTGTTTCCCAAATAAACTATCTGCAGCTAAGTCCTTGTTTTGGAGTCTTCTTTGGGAGTATTACAGGCTGAACTGTGTCATACCAAAATTCATATGTTAAAGTCCTAACACCCAGTAGCACAGTATTTGGAGACAGGGCCTTTAAAGGGGTGATTATGTTAAAAATGAGGCCTTTAGGGTGAGCCCTAACCAGTCTGACTGGTATCCTTATTAAAAGAGGAAATTTGATACACAGAGAGACCAGGCATGTGTATACACAGAGGAAAGTCCACGTGGAGTCACAGCAAGACAGCTGGCACCCATTAGTACATTAAGGAAAAAGACTTCAGTGAAAACTAAACCCATCAACATGTTGATCTTGGACTTGTAGCTTCTAAAACTTGAGAAAATAAATTGCTATGGTTTAAACCACCCAGTCTGTGCATTTTGTTGTGGCAGCCCTGGCACTCGAATGCAGGGGGAATTCAAAATAAGTCACCGTGTCATGCATTAATAATAAATACATAAGATACTTTGTGCCTAAAGTACCTGGCACATGCCTGGAGGAGCTCTACATACCTGTTACTTAGGGATTTTTTTACTGTTCATAGAAATAGTAGTAGCAGCAGTAGTAGTAGTATCATCATCTGTACCATAGCAATTGCTCCCCTACAGTTCTTCAAAGGGTAACTGTGAAGAATAAAGAAGAAATTAGAAGTGGAAAGATGTTAAATGTTCAACATCCGCTCATTTTTTCATTCAACACACTTTTATTAGCACCAACCTTATCTCAGGTTCTGGGCTTGGTACAGGAACTATAGAGTGCTGCATCGAATACAGTAGACACTAGTCACATGGGCTCTCTAAATTTAAATTATTTAAAATAAAATAAAATTTAAAACTCAGTTTCTCAGTCACACTGACCACATTTCAAGTGTCCAGGAGTTCCATATTTCTGGTTGCTACTGTATTGGACAACAGAGAGAATATTCCCAAGATTATAGAAAGTTCTATTTAACAACACTGGTAGAGAGAAAAGAAATAAATTTCTACTTGAAGTGACTCTTAACCAATTACAAATTCAATCTGATAAGGATGATATTTCTAGAAAATGTACTCAAAATTTCATGACTTGGGAGGTCAGTCTTTGTGTCTGAAGGACAGTAGGGTGATTCCAGACATCTGAGTTCTGAGGATAAGCAGTTTTTATTCAAATCACTGCCAATATAGCAAGAACATTCATTCATCTAACGTGATTGAACACCTATTCTGTGAAAGTCACAAAACTGGGTAACGTGGGGTACGTAAGGATGGGAGAGCAACAAGTTCTGGTTTTAAGAAGCTTATGGTTTAGCTGGAGAGAGAAGAGATACACACAGCTAGCCACAGCAGATTCGAGTGAAAGTAGCATCACATAAGAAGTGACCATTCTAACAACAACTAGCATGGATCAAGCACTTAGCACATGCCAGCTTGATGCCAAGACCTTCATGTAAGTCCTCCTGTTTAATCTTAATAATCAGCGTAGTAGGTACTGGTTGTTATCATCTTCATTTTACAAAAGAAAATGCAATATATGATGGAAGTACTCCCCAAAAAATTGGAATTAATTTTTTTTTTTTGGCAGTACAGGCTTCCCCCACTAGGTAGGTGTCCTAGGAACCCATTGATATCAGTCTACCAGCTAGCACTGTTGTGAGAGGCTGAGTTTGACTTCAATGAGTTTTTCTGGAGATTCTTTCAACACATTTGCCCATTTCATGATGGGTGATTTGCAGGAACAACTTGCCCATACCACACTGAATGCTTAGCAATTTTTGATCAAAAATGGCATAGCCCCCATACCCCACCCTCCTTATTCACCCAATCTCACCCTGAATGACTTTTGTTGTTGTTGTTGTTGTTTCCTTGGATGAAAACTGTCCTCAAAGGGAAACGTTTTGTTTATGTGGAAGGGTGGAAACAAAAAAATGGCAGAAGTACTAAAAGGAATCAAAATTGTTAAGTTCAAAAACTGGTTTGAGCAATAGAAAAAGCATCTCAGTAGGTATATTGCATCAAATGGAGAGTACTTTGAAGGTGACTGAAGTTTAAACATGTAGGAATAAATCCATAATTTTTAAAAAATTATTATTTATTTAATCCATAATTTTTATAAATAAATTCTGGTTCTTGGGGGCTTGCTCCCTTGTAAAAAGTCAGAAAGACAATGCTGTGTCCTTTCATGAGATGGGCAGTCAGGTGTGGCCACAAAAGGAGAAAGAGGAGAGGCTCAGAGAAACAAAGTTTATTATACTCATAGGTCCTAGTGACAAGGGTTGTAGGCATGCCACACAGGGCCACATGGAAAAGCACCTGGGTGGTCAGGAGGCAGAAGACAAGAGCCAGGGATAGGTTTAGGCCAGAGCTTTCGTTAGGGTTCCGCAGGAAAGGCAAGGCAGGACAGGCTAAACAGCTTAGGATTGGCTAGTTGAATGATATCAGGGGCTATAAACTAGAGGAGTGATTCCTGTTGCCTGATACTGACCCTGGGTTGATGAAGATAGAGGGATGTTGCCTCCTGGGGTGTATAGGCCAGATGGAGGAGATGTGGCTCTGAATTGATTAGTCTGCATGTCAAATTATGCTTCTGGCTAAGTCCTATGTGGTGTCTAAGAACTGACTAGCCTTAGGAGGGGCAGTCTCTACCCATCTAGAAAGGTTTGTTTTTAAGGTATCAAAATATTATGCTATGCTATATATATATTTGTTTTGACCAATTTTCAAACAGGAATCTTCCTAGTGTCCAGAAAATGTACTGACCCCTACACTCCAGAACCATTCACTGTTGTACAAGCCACTGAGTTCCTTTTCTGGTTACGCTATATATTCTTTTCCCAGGAACTGACTTTGTCCACCAGGCACTAAACATTTTCCTTCTAAACTTTGGTTGTCAGAATTTCATTACTTTAACCTCATTTCAGCTACCAGAAAACATCACGCACTTTTCCACTGGGCCCAGAACATTACTCAGGAAGAAATGAACATGAGGGCAAGCAGGGAAAACCCACAGAAGCAATATCATTAGGACTGTCTCTTCTGGAGCCAGGCTGTTCACATTGTCATTTCATCTTTGTTCATATTTACTCAAGGCCTTTCAGTTCTACTTTGAGTTCCAAAGTTTGAAGTTTCCTTTTGGGTAGAAAAAAGAAAAAGAAAATTCACTCCATCAAAACTAAGGTTCTCACTTAAAATTTGGTAACTTCATATTCCTGAACTCTGGCAGTAGATTTATCAGGTAAGATAATAAATTTTTTTAAAAAAAAATTATGCCTCTACACAAGGCATGAAAATTAAAGCACTAAGTTAGAATCCAACTTATTTTGAGATAGAGAAACTTAAAACCTATTTCTAAAGGAAGCTGTGATTTGAAATATTTTGTGGAAGGCAATTGGTGGCCAGTGAAATACAAGGAGGTATAATGTAGAGTGTCCCTTAAAGATCTTATGAAAACAGACACATCCACATTCAAAGATTTCTGATTTTCAGGGTATTTCTTTCTACCAGCTCTACTCCCACACCATTAGTCTGGTTCAATTCAAAATTCAGAGACTTGTACTAAAGTGACAAATGTGTGGAGTAGCTCTATATCCAATGAGCTTGTTTTGTTCCATTATTAAGACTGTCAATCTGAGACATTACCTGAAATATAGGACATTAATCACAACGGGAAGTAACTGAGAGAGTGGATTAATTCATGGAGCCAATCCAAAATGTCGCAAAGACATATATATGGCTTACCACATCAGGTCAGAAGAATGACAGATTGTCACCTTCCTAGGTGTGAATGGTAGAATTGAATTGGGTCTATCTAGGTATGATCCTTTCAGAGTCAGTCACTAAGTCTTGAAACCTCCAACCACAAGTCTAAGACAACCCTGTGCCACAAGACAAAAGCTGATAGAAAGCCTACTACCACATCCATAAGAGTGACCTAATTGTTTTGTTAGTGGATATTATTGACATAACCATTAGATAGCTCTTCAAAGAACATTCTAATTGCTTTTTTCCATGATGTCTTATTTGGAATCTGGCCTCATCTGCTTTCTTCTAATCACCAAACCACTTCTCATGGCAAAAAGAACTACTCCTGAGAAGCACCATAAAATAACAGTAAATCTATATGTTCCTAACCATTTCTGTAAGATATCTCACTCCCAAAAATAGAGTGTGAAGACTTGGACAAACTTTAAGTAAATAGCATGGTAAGTGCAATAAGATAAGAAAAAAAAAATGATGTAAACATGAGCAAGGAAGAGACAATTATTGTTTGAAGGTTATATGATACTTTAATTGGAAATCTAAGAGGGTTTTAGGATTCACAGTTTCAGCAAAGTGGTCCAAAGTAAGGTCAGCACTCAAAATCAATATCTTTTCTACACACCAATGTTAACCCACTATAAAATATCATAGAATAACAGATTCCTACTCACAATAGAAATATGACTATGAACATAGTTAAAAATAAAGTTCATAACAATTTCTAAGATTTTAATGAAGAAAGTGACAAAACTTTACCAAATGGTATAAAATTAAACTTACTAAAAATACTAGCAACACCATTGCAAAGCATTTGTCTTAGAGAAAAAAAGGACCTGTGTATAACAACTCATGTTTTACAACACTCATTGTATACAGAAAAGTTAAAAACAACCTGTGTCTCCATTAGTAAGGGATTAATTGAATAAACCATGGAACAATGATAGAATGAAAAATTATATCATGTAGCAGATAAAAAAAGTTTGAGTCCTAACATGGAAAGATATATAAGATACAGAACAAAAGAGAAAAAGCAAGCTGTAAGACAATAAATGCAGAATGGTATTATTTATTCAATAAAATATGTACTAAACATGAAGGCACATTTTTCTTCATGAGTGTATGTGTGTTTGTTTATGGATTTAAATGAATAGAAGCATCCTGATAGACATACACTAAGGGTTAATCCAGACACAAGATTATGAAACCAGAGAAATGATGAAGCAAAGGAGGATCAATTTACTCTCACCTGCATTCTCAGGTCTAGTGCATAGAACCTTCTCATTTACCCCATCTGAACTTCTGCTGCCTATTATAAAATCCTTTAAAGTTGTGATTTCCTTTTTAATAATAAGAAGTAACATTTTCTAATGCCAGGTACTTAGCAGTTCAGTGTACTGTCTCACTTAACCTTCACAACAGTCCTATCACAAGTGTACTATTATTTTCCCCATGTCATACATGAGGCAACTGAGGCAAGCACAGATAGATCACCTACTCAAGGTCACAATGCCTCACGAGCTTTGTAGGTATGAGTCAACTGCTTACTCATACAAACAGGGGTAAAAGTAGATTATTGTAGTTTCAGGGAAATCAAGAAAGACAACAGCATAAGAGAGACTTACAATGACAAAGAAAAAAACCCCTGGGAAATTGCTGATGGTCCTGAAAAGAAGACAACCCAATGAGCCAAAGACTTCTTATTTCCAGTTATTAAAATCGTCCAGCTGCCATAGCAACAAGTGCTGGAATTGCTTAACCTCTCTTCCAAGACAGAATATTTTATGACTCTATCGTGGGTACACACTCAATGCATCATGTCAACAATGACAGGTGTTTTGCTGTATTTCTGAGAAAGCATGTCTCCTTTAAGTGCAGAATTCCCATTTGATCCTCCCTGGTGGGGGACGATAGAGAGAAGAAGGGATGGGGAGGAGGTTGAGATTGAAGTTGTTAAGATTCCAGGGACCTGTTTGGTCTAGAATTAGAAGTTGCTATATCAGCAAAGCTCAGAATTAAGAGTGTTTTCTTCCCATGGTCTTCTCTTCCTTCTCATTTGCCCTTCCTCTGTATCACTCCATTGTAACTACCATCAAAACACCTTTCCTTGTTAAATAACTGTTGCAGGGGAGGCTGTGATAGTGTTGTTTACTGAGCCCTGGGAAAGTGCATTTGGGGGGGCAGGGGGAGTTAGCGGGGAGAAAGGGGAGCTGTCCAGAACTGCAATCCCTAGAATTCCATCTTGTAGCATCAACAAAAAATTATAAAAGGACAACTTTGGCTTTATTTCAGACCATTAAGATTCTGGACCTGAGCATCTAAAATGGAAAATAGCACATGGAATGGAAATGGAATTTAAAAGATTGTTAACTGGGTCTATGACTAGAGGTGGAGAGAAAGAACTGGAGTTGTGTATCAAGCAATGGGGAGAAGAACAACACAAACTGACTTGGAATGGACAAGGATTGGTGGCAGCCAAGGGGGAGCCAAAGTTCAGCTCAAACTTAAGAACTTGGATCAGGCCAGACTGTCAGTGTAGAGGGCGTATTATCCAGAGAACTTTGCATGGGGGATCATGACAAAATCCATATAAGGTGAGGCTGTCTCTCAGCAGCTAGGGCCATCTCTACCAACAAGAGATCTCTTCAGTCCTGCAAGGAAAAGACCCAGGAACAATATTGGTGTATCTCCATAGTTGGTTAGAATTATCACAAGCCAAGATAAATGCATTTGCCCCATAGTCACCTCCTGCTATTTTTACCACCCCAGGATCCTCTCTTGATGTTTTCTGAAGAAGCATACACATGTATGCACATGTGTACACACACACACACACACACACACACACACACCCCTCATTCAGTTGTGGTAAACCTGACCTCACCCTCAGCTCTAGGGATGGATATGACCCAGATATAACCAAGCAGTTACTACTTTCCCCCAGCCACAGGAACTGGCTGAGAAATGACCATGGGATGGATACCTCCCATCTGACCTCTAGATCCACTCTCCAGCCTTCTCTACACTGCTTAGTGCCCAAGAAGTTGACAAGTATGGACTTCATCAGTTAGTTCCCTTACCCTCTGGCTTCTAGTTAGATTCTGTTGTTGGCAAACACTAGCAAGATAATAAGGGGAGGAAAAAGATTGAAGATAAGCTATATATTCACCTTGGGCTCACCGCAGCCCTTGACCAAACCAACCAACTTGCTTGTCCATTAGATAGTACTGGCCACACAGCTCTTTTAGTTTCCATGCCTAGGAATAATAATAAAATCCTAATGTTACAGCCTTGGCGTACCTCAGTTTCCTCTGGATTCCTTGCCTACATATTTGAGAATAGTCCCTAACTAAAGTCTCCTCAAATCATTCAATTCAAATAAATTTTTCCTGATAGGGTCCTGACTGATACAGAATATGTGACAAAAGCTGAGAGAATAAGAACCTACCCAAGACTTGGGGGAAAAAAAGCTCTTGTTCTACAGGGGGTATAATACCAGGTGAAGTCAGCATAGGCAAAGCTTCTTGAGAATGCAGCCAACATTGCAGAGAACTGAGCCAAGAGGCAGGGAGAAGAGGAAAAAGACCCATTCCTGACACTATTCTTTGAGCACTCGGATCTGGTCATACAAGAACACTGTATAATCCCTGGACTTGCAGTTTTATACAAGCCAATAAATATGTATTTTTGTTTAAACCAATTTGAATATATTCCTTTACTTTTAAATGAAAACTTTGTGACATCCCTTGTTCTCATATCCATGGTGTCCATGGTGCAGGCCAACCTGAACAGAGGGGCACACTTAGACATAATGTGTGGTTGTTTTTGTACTTAAACATGCTTAGAGAGGCATATTAAGGCCAATGGGAAGGTAGACAGAGAGGTGAAAGCTGTAAGCACCTCACAATTCCTGGTAACAAGAGTCTAAATGTCAGCGCCTTATAGAATTCAGTCACTTTATATTACAGAAGAGGTAACTGAGGTTTAGAAAAATGAAATGACAGAGCCAGGGCTAGAACTGGGGCTTCTGCCATCCAAAGCCATGTAGAGTGGAAGAAATTATTTTTCTCTGACCCCATTGTGAAACACGGACAACTCACATAAGAAAGTATTTGTGCTTCAGAGCTACCAGGAGAGTTAAGCCATTTTCCTTGAGATTTCTAAAAAGCCCATTTTGTTTGTTTGTTTCTGTTTTTTTTTTTTCAGAAACAAATTGACTCCATATTTCCTGAGTTGGAGGTACCAGAAGAGATACACACTTTGACATATCAAATCTGTTATTGGTTTCTGAGGCTGAATGTTGTAGTCTGCAGGGGGCTTTCAAGAGGCTAGACGTGTGTCAGAAGATGAAACCAAGCTCAGTCTAATTTCATTTTGATGGCTATAACACTGCCCCTGCTAGAAACAGCTCGAAGAAGGGTGGAAGTGGTGGTTTGGTTTGGTTTTGCTTTAATTTTTACCAACTGGACTTATAAAAATGAACAAGACCTGCTTGTTAAGGTGAAATGTTATTTAAGATTATATGGAGCCCAGGATGAAATTTCACAAAAGTCTGTAGTCATTTTCTTCTTTACAGCATTTGAATAAGGTAACAAGAAGCATGTATAAAGTGAACAAATGTTTACCGACTTAATAAGCATCCTCCCAGAGAATCTCAAATCTCAATTGCCAATCTAATTAAAACTGGAAAAGACCTTGAGGATCAACTATCAGTTAGGGTTTCCCAACTTTACGCTATAGTTCTATAGCTTATGGAAAAATGTAAATACATGGGAAAAAGTCAAATGAAGCATTCATAAAATTTAACAGTAGCATATATTTAGAAAATAACCCTAACAAACTTGGAACAGAAGGATTCTTCTTAGATGTGATAAAGCTAATCTCCCAAAATCCCATGACAAATATCAATACTTAAGAGTGGAATTTTAAAGGCATTTGCATTAAAGTTAGTAAATAGGAAAGGATACCAATTAATGTAGCTTCTATTTCACATTGTTTTCTAGAACTTAACTAAAATGATAAAACAGAGGGAAAAGGAGGTACAAAGATTGGAAAGAAGATGACAGAAATATCATAACCGAAATCAACATGATTATCCCAAAATGAAGCCCAAGAGAAAACTGATAAAATTGCTAGAACTAATGATCGAGTGGTCTTTTGCACCAGCCAGCAATAACCAAATTAAAATAGAAATACACACAAACACAAGTAACCATACAAGTGTGTGAATATCTGCACAATATGAGGATGTAATTCCCAATGCTCCCTTTTACTAACTCTGGATTAGTAGCACAGCTACTAATGAGAAGCACAGCTTCTGGATATAATACTGGATATAATACTTAATATCTGAGATTGCTACTTGCCTCATCTTTAAAACAATTTTAAAAGTATTGTGCTCACATATTTGTGAGTTCATATACTTATTATACATAGCACCTAACATGAAATATGGAATTTAGTAAGTACTAAACAAATATTAGATCCCTTCTTGAAGACCACTGGCTATATGGCTCTTCATGATGCATAATAAGAGCTAAATATATGCACTTAACCATTGAAGAAAACATTATGCTTAATTATCAAGGAAGTAACTTCATCCCTGTTTGAAACTATAAAACTAGTTGCTGGCAGGAAAAAATATAGAGTTGTAAGTCTTTTGGAACTTAGGCCAATGACTAAAAGTAGGTAAAAAGTAAAGGCCTTCAAGCTCTATATTTTATGTTACTTTGATGACAGCAAAACTTCTCTTGTAATGGTCTTGCCTATTGACCAAGAAAAATACAACTTTTGCTCTCCAAATTTGTTCCATGGTGTTTGAAGTCATCCTGCACAGGAACTAATAACTGGGAATTTTTCAGAGTGTACGAAATGTTGGAAAGCTACAAAAATTTTACTTTATATACAAAAGAAAACTACAAAATTGAATTGAATAAACATGCAAATAAATGTCTACAAAATCTAACATTACACTAACTTTTGTAATAGGCAGATTTAATTTATTTTTTAAATTGTCATTTTATGTAAAAACAATTTTTATTAGATTTTTCTCATTATATGCACCTACTCAGAAGTTCTTGCAATGATTGCTGATAAATTGTAATCAACAGTAAATTGAATTATAGGTAGTTAGATCATATTAAAAGCAAAAATATTAAAAATCCTTTTAAACAACATTCAAAAGAATGTAATATTTAATGTAAGGTTTGCTGCTTTTTATAATACATAAGGATAACTGTAAAATGAAAAGCGGCCTAAGTTTGTGAAAGTGTTCAAATAGCAGAGGACATCCTTTCCGGGTGTGGTAGCGCATGCCTGTGATTCCGGCTACTTGGAAAGCTGAGGTGGAAGGATTGCCAGAGCCCAGCAGGTCGAGGCTGCGGTGGACGGGAGTGGCCACTGTACTCCAGTCTGGGCGACAGAATGAGACTACAACTCAAAAAAAAAAATGTGAAATCAAAGGGTAATTTAGAAAATCATGAGCAGAAGACCCAATACATGCGTCAGAAAAATTATGGCTATATACCGTTTTTCAGGAAAGGCTTGCATTGTGAACTGCATTGTTTCTGTGGCTTGTGCTACTTCAGAAGCAAATATAAAATATATTTATATTTTACATTTAAAAATGTACACCCTGTTTGCCAAGTAAGACAATAAAATCCCCAATGTCATGATTCCTATCCACTTTCTCTTCATTTCATCTTTAGATATGTAGGAATTACTCAATATCTACATTTAGCACTAAAGATTAAAAGAAGCAAGCACGCCGGGCTCAGTGGCTCAGCCTGTAACCCCGCACGTTTGGGAGGCTGAGGTGAGTGGATTACCTGAGTCCGCGGGTTCGAGACCCACCTGGGCAACTTGGTGAGACCTCATCTCTACAATAAATCAAAAAAATTAGCTGGGTGTGGCAGCGTGCGCCTGTAGTTTCAGCTACTTGGAAGGCTGAGGTGAAAGGATCGTCGGAGCCCAGCAGGTCTAGGCTGCGGTGGCTGCACTCCAGTCTGGGTGACAGAGTAGACTGCAACTCAAAAAAAAAAAAAAAAAAAGTAGCAAGCACTTTTGAACACGTTTTTTAAAAAAAAAGTTTGTTACTAACAAGAAATAAAAAGAACCTGAAACTTTGAATTGTAAAACATTGCTGGGAAATTACATTTTCACGAACATCTATTGTTTTTTTGTTCTTTGCCTGAAAATATATTTCTCCCTGGGATATTAGCATACAACAAATAAATCCTAAAGTACCTTATTTTCCTGCCCCAATGCATACTTAACTCTGGTTGATTTCTTAGCTAAAATTACTTACAGGAAGAAAAACTGCCTGAGTGTCTGATTACTATGGAATATCTGTACACTTATCAAGCAGTGCCAAACGTGCTACACACACACACACACACACACACACACACACACACACACACACACAAAACATGACTCAAATGGCATTGTATTTAAATATGATGATGTTTTTGATAGGGAAAATGCAAATTCTTATTACCCATGTGAATTCCCACCTAAGGATTAACCTTGCTCTATGGATTTCATAACTGGCAATATAGCTGTAATAAAGGGAAATCTAGCATCAAATAAGCAATTTGCCATGGTTCATGTACTCTTCCACATTTGTGAGAGGGGGAGATGCAACTATTTCAGCTATGTATGTCTAACCTTTTTGTATCCTAAAGGAGAATTTACCTGAGATCCTATAGGGAGGAGATATGTGCTTACAAACTGAAGTCATAATGTCCTGGACCATGATAGCAATTTTAGCAGCATTTATTTTATGTATTTATTTATTTTTGCCATTTATTTTTCTTAAAATGAGTCAAGAATAGTCTCTGGCTTCTTCTAGAGAACAAAAAAGAACCAACTGTACCAGGTGTAGATTCATTCACCCCCTTCTGACATTGACCCCCCCCAACCAAACAACACTCCCCCAACCAGAATGGGAATTTTCACAAAAGATGGATAACTAAAGCACTATTAACTAGCTCATTTGAGTCTTTTAAAGAGTATGGACAAAAGAAAGAGAAATTTGTTCTCTTAGCTAAAGTATTTATTCTGAGCTCATTCTTCCTAAAAATAGCTTCTGTTCATTAGGTTCAAATGAACTCAATGATCTCCCAGCCCAGCCAAACTCTGGGGACTTTGTGACTCAAAGCATTCACCTGAGCTCAGCAGTCTCCAATCTATTCACCACCACAGAGATTTCACATTCTTTTCTGCCTTGCCCACCCACCAAGTTTTCAAAGATTGTGCTTTTTAAACAAGTGGCACTGATTATGTCCAATTAACTAATTTTCCACTTCTAAGTAAGCAGATATGGATAACCACCAAGCAGTATGTTTGAGCAGCATGAGATGACCAGGGTTGCCACATTACTACCCTGAGTTTGTTTAACTCCAGCCCAAAATAAAAAAATTTTGAGTTTCCTACTACACGCTGTTCTAGGGTAGCTGCATATAAGATTCCCACTAGACTTTCTGAAATATACAGAACTTAAGAACCCTAAGTTTGGGAGAACTACCACAGAGTCCTCTTGTAGGACTATCCTTGGTTGAACCTATTCTATAGGACTCATGTGAGCATTACCTCCTGTTTTGAGAGCCTTCAGCTAAACTGGGGCACCAGTATTCAAATGGCTAGCAACCTGCCCTAACAGAAAATAAAGGGGAGTTGGATGTGGGTGCTTACAATGTGGCTTTCACAGGATACTTCTTTTACCTGGTGGTCGGCTTAATGCCTAGTTGTCCGACCCATAACCAAGGGGTCCTTCACAAAGGAAACTTGTTTACATTGGCAGTCGCCCTGGTGATGCTTGTCTATCCAGTGTCCACTTTGTCCCTGCCTGACCATTTCACTGGTGTTGAGAGCCCAACTTCTGTTCTCCCTGGTATCCCAGGGAAAACCTGACCTGGGGAAGCCCACTGGATCTTCATATGGAAGGCATACACTTCATACAGCACAATAGAACATAAGTTCAACATTCTTTACTTACAGACTTTGGGCAGGGAGGGGATAATGAGTCAGGAGGGCAGTCCTCTAACCCTGTGCCACACAACACAGGAATGAAGAGTCAAGGGTGGGGGAGAGGGAGGGAGGGTAAGAAAGAAACAGACAGGGAAAGGGAGACAGAGCAAGAGGAAGAGGGAGAGGGGAAAGAGAGAGAAAAGATGTGGCAACAAAAAGCATATATAACTTTTGCAGGGTGTGGGTCACTCTAAGTTCATAGGTCAATGGCAAAATGGTCTTTTTAAAAGAAATGGCGGGAAGATGAGGAGGCCCATCTGCTAGGCGGGAGAGATGCCTCTGAGTTGTCTTTGGCTACTGGCTTGATCCATTTGGGTGTAGTGTAGACTTACAAACTGTGACCAGAGTGACTGAGCCCTGCTTCTGGTACAAGAAAAATAAACTTGTATTTAAAATGGATGCCAAGGAAACATAAAATGACGAGAATCCACTACATTGTCCTATCACTTAGAGTAGGCGTTCCAGTGGCTAAACCTGCACAGGTGGATGCATTTCAAGATTTTACTGTATATTAAGCATTTTACTAGATGCTTAACAAACAGTATCTGAAACATCCATCATAGTAACTCTATGCAGTAGGTATTCAACCATTCATCCACCCATTAATTTAAAAAAAAAAATCTATAGAAGGTTTACGTTGTACAAAGTTCAGTCTGGGCTGGTATGTCTACAGCATTAGAAAAGCAACAAAAATCTTTTTCCTTCCAGGAGTGTTTACTCTAGCATGGAGATACAGACAACAAATAAGAAATAATTGTGCAAAGAAATAAATAGGATTACATAATAAACAATGGAAGGAAGTACTATTTAGATCAGGGAAGTTCTCACTGAGGCCCTAATTCTTGACCCAAAACCTTAAGGCAGTGGTACCCAACCTTTTTGGCATGAAGGATCGGTTTTCTAGATTCTCATAAGGAGTAAGCAACCTACATGCCTGCATGCACAGTTCACAATAGGGTTTGCTCTGCTATGAGAATCTAATCCACTGCAGATCTGACAGAAGGTAGAGCTCCACTAGCCAGCTGCTCACCTGCTGTGCGGCATGGTTCCTAACAGGCCATTGACCAGTTCCTGTTTGTGGCCTGGGGATTGAGGACACTTGCCTTAAGATATTAAACCTGCTTTTCCAAGTGGGAAACTGAGGCTCAGAGAAGTTCAAAGTGCCCAACGTCACACATCTACGGAGACTGAGTTGAATTCTAACCTAAAGTTGTCGATCTCCAAACCTATCTGCTTTCCAGTATACCCTGTTGCTTCCCAAGAGAGACCTGATAATTATAAAATTCTGCTTTGTATCAAAGGCTGTTGTAGTAGAGATTTCATCCTAAATAAGCTATACGTTGCCCAAAAGAGAGATGAAAACAAAGAAATACAATTATAACTAATTTCATATACATGATTGGATAAATGTAAAGATTCAGCATTTTTCTTCATCTTTCTCCTCTTCCTTTATTTTTCAACAAAACCAATATGTTTGATTTTTTTTCTCTTGGGGATGTTAATAAATAGAGTTCTGTTTTAGTCTTTGGTTATAATCTATTTGTAGAGCCTATTTCTTAAGACATGAACATTACATAAATACATATGACCTCATCAAAATCTAGACCACTACCACCCTCCATCCTCATAAAGAAGTAGCGATCCGGCTACTGACGCAAGATGGCAACAGCATGGGTGAACTGGTGAGATTCTCTGAACGTGAGTTCCCAAATAGGCTATTACTTCTCTTCCCCCATCCCCCAGCCCACCACCAACCGTGCTGGTGCAAGGCCCGGGAACTTCGGTCCCACGCAGGGCCAGATATTGCGGCCCCCACCCCCACTGCTGCTGTTCTACTGCGTGTGTGGAAGTCTCCGGTCCCAGCCCCCTCCAGATCCCTCCTCAGCCGCATTGTCTCCAGCCCGGCACCCGGCACCAAGCCGCTGGTCACACGGGGAGGCTCTGGGCTGAAGTAACCTGTAGGGGGCCCAGTGCCACTCTCGCTGCTCACTGCCTGCCCTTTGGAACTTTGGAGCTCTGGAACTCTGGGCCCACTCTGGCTGAGGCACTCAGTTGAGACCCCAAGCCAGAGGACCCAGACAAGTGGAGAAAAACAGATCTGCTTAAACTGCCTCGCCATTCTACAGGCAGAGACTTCCATTGCCCCGCCCACCTATCAACAAACTTTACCTCATTTCCTAAGGCCAGATATTGCAGCCTCCTGCCACTGCTATTCCACTGCATGCGTGGGAGTTTTGGGTCCCAGCCCCCTCCGGCTTTCTCCCCAGGTGCATTGTCTCCAGCCCGGCACCCAGCACCAAGCTGCCAGTCACACAGGGAGGCTCTGGGCGCCCGCCCCTCAGAGACACCGGTCCCATTCCTGGCTGAAGTACCCTGTGGGGGGCCCAGCGCCACTCTCGCCGCCCACTACCTGCCCTTTGGAGCTTTGGAGCTCTGGAACTCCGGGCCTACCCTAGCTGAGGCACTCAGTGCAAGACCCCAAGTGAGACCCCAAGTCCAGGGGACCCAGACAAGTGGAGAAAAACAGATCTGCTTAAACTACCTTGCTATTCTCCAGGCAGAGACTTCCATTGCCCCACCCACCTATCAACAAACTTTACCTCAGTTCCTAAGGCAACAGCATGAAACAGGAGACAAAGCCCCACCCCTACGCTGGAACAAAAAACAAAAGGGAGAGGCCGGAATCGGAGATCAGAGAAGTGACTCTAGTCTGATCACTTATTTTGACTTATGATTTTATCATTGAAACTGTTGGTTTAGATCACGTTTGGTGTTCACCTTCTGACTTACACTGTTTCTTGATTTTATTGGCCTGTCTCTGTGTAGCTATCAGTACTCTTTAGGGAATCTTTCTTACGTGTCTTTCTTCACTTCTTCCCGGCCCTGTGTCTCTTTCTCACCTGATAGTTGGTATGTATATCTGTTTTCCCTCTCGCACTTCTCTCTTTCGCTTATTTTGACTTATGATTTTATCATTGTAACTGTTGGTTTAGTTCATGTTTGTTGTTTATCTTCTGACTTACACTGTTTCTCGATTTTATTGGCCTGTCTCTGTGTAGCTATCAGTACTCTTTAGGGAATCTTTCTTACGTGTCTTTCTTCACCTCTTCCCGGTCCTGTGTCTCTTTCTCACCTGATAGTTGGTATGTATATCTGTTTTCCCTCTCGCACTTCTCTCTTTCTAACTCCCTATTGACCCCCCCTTCCTCAATTATTTTCCTCTTTTATATGCCCCCTTTTTAAATCTAGGGACCAAGACTACATACTGCTGAATAGACAGACTGTAAAGCAGAGGGAAAAGTGAAAAA